>NW_020799866.1:0-9608 GCF_003590095.1 Trichoplusia ni
CGTTGTTACGAACCGACGGTCCACACAGTTGAAGTTACACAAACGCACAACACACACAGTACTACACACTTACATACTAATATATATATATACACTTATATATATATATATAATAATATGTATGTGGTTGATCATCTTCATAATAATATTACTACATGTGTGTGTCGTCCATTTTTCGTTCGTAGACGACATTCAGCGACTTAACGTGAAACACACTAACATAATAATGTTCGCGTGTCAACGTTAAGTCGCTGAAAGCTGCGCACGCGCACGCGCACAACATCATACGTGCGCGCATCTGCGCGCGCCGCATGACATTGTTGCAAACTTAAACGTATATAGTATCGGAGGAGAAATACGTTATACGATGAGATATCCACGTACCAAGCGACCGAGTGAACTGAAAAGTTTCGAGATCAGCAGATCAGGGATCGTCGGTGGTGTCATTCAAACACTACCTACCCTCGAGGTGAGTGAAAGCCGACAGTGGAGACCTAGCCCCCGCCCCTACCCTCCCCCCTCCGCTCCTCCCCACCCACCCAGATATTGGTATTGAATATGTTGAGAGGGTGGCCTCCATCAACCTGAAGAACTAACATCGACCACCACAAAAGAACCTGAGGCGCTGCAGAGCGGGGGTGTGTGGCCGGGGGGGGGGGGGGGGTGCCTGGGTGTTTGTCTAGGTTCAACGACTTGGTGAGTGTTTGAGTCTTCATTGGTGTGGTGTGACACAGACGCCTATGAAGGCAGGAACGCAAGCACCCCCCCCCCCCCCCGCGCGAGCGCGCGTGCCTGCTGGGTTTCTGGTTACTACTACTACTACTACTACTACTACTAGTTAGTAGGTACTATAATACATATATGTATGCATAGTTAGAGATGCGTTTAAGACGCTAAGATCACCCACCATGATATATTTTTTTTGCATTTATATTGTAGTTAGGTAGGTAGGTACCTAGTATGTATGTTCGTTCGAGGTGTGTTCTCGCTCTCAAGCGGCTTGTCACAGCTTGCCCGTGCCGTCGTGGTGTATATGTACGAAGTGAGAGTGCGAGTTAGTTTCGTTTAGCGTTCTTGTTGTGTTATTCGTTGTTTACATCTACATATCTATGTAATATATTGTCTGAGCGCTTGCTTGTTTCGTTGTTGTATTATTGATATTACGATCGAGATTTACAGGAGGAACGGCTAATAGACGTCAGTTATAATCGATGTAAACTTCATTTGTATCGAGAGAAAGATTATTTTTTTAAATTTCGATGTTCGTTACCGTTCGTGTATTAATTTTTTGACCCGTTACCGTTCGTGTATTAAATTGACTATTTAAGATGCGCAAGCGCATCTCAATGGGGCGCGGTGAAAAATTACGTTTTTTTATATGTTTAAAATTGAGTTTGTTGAATCAGAGTGTTATATCGTTAGTGTACCGTTCGTGTATTAATGAAATATTAATACGTTCAATATTCAATTTCGCGGCACCTTGTAAGAGAGGTAGGCAAACATTGTAACTCAACTCACAAAATATTAAAGCTAGGCTTTGTTCCAAGATGTACGTTCAAGACATGTAAACATAGAGCAGTAATGTGCTACGTAGGTAACAGCTGCCTGCCTTGATTAAGACATAAATATGCAGCAGCGGTACAAAACATGTATGCCTCGCATGAACAAACCCCATTCCGCCTAGTTTCTGTTTATATGTCCATTTTGAATTTTATTAATATTTGCCCTTCTAGAGACTGGTGTTGGGACACAGAATGGCTGTGAAACTTCAGCTTGTTATGTTAACCAACTTAATAGATTGCGTATAGATATCGCATTCCCACGGAACATTTCTGCTAAAATAATTAAAAAATGTATTTTTGAATTAAACGTTAAGTACGTTTAATTTAAAATCAATCACAAAGGAATAAAAGTCTAAAAATAACTGTAAGACTTTAACAATCTAAATTGGGTATTGAATCATAATAAATTTACAAAGGTAAGTACCAGTAACTTTCAAATTGTCAGCGATCCGTGAACGAAAACAAACATAAGAGCATTAACTGTCTGTCACCCCACACAAGTTAATCGGCTGGAAGGGCGTTGCTTAATTGCTTGCGTAAACACAGACACTACTTATTTATTTAAATGTATTTGTATTTAGTGAACTCGAATAAAATTGTCTTTAAATATATTGATTGGATAAAATTGTAGAGCAATGTAGAGCACTGAAGACTTAGTAAAAATCTCGTGATTAGTCTAAAGTTTTTTATTCGTTTTCTGTTCTAGAGGTAACCCAGTAAAGAGTTTCAGTTATGGTATATATTTTTATTTAAGAAAAAACCAGTGATCTGGTTGTCACTGTTATAATTGGGTATGAAAAGTAAAATCGTTCATCTCAATTAGTATTGTGTATTAGTAATCCCACGATATAACGGTTCGAATTCAAACAGAAATAATTCAATGAAAATTTGTAAACATTAATAACCGGGTACAGTCATAAAAATATAGTATAGTATACAGGGTATGGTGGTATGTAACTATTAATTCTATTTTACAACACACCAAAATTATCTAATTTAAGTTGTAATTTTAAGTTGCTGTAATTGACTCTGAAATCCTTATTCCTTTCAACTCTTTAAATGGCTCCGGCTAATTTATCCACCATTCGAAAATAAGACAAAGTTCGCATTCCCAACTTGCGGTTTCAGTAATACAATATTTATAGTGAAAAAATAATAAAGCTACGTAGAGACAAATGAAGAGCACTTAAGAGGAGCTCAGTACAATTAGTCCAAGTAGAAAAGTATGAACAAGTAAAACACATTTCTTTTTGTCACCCGTGTAATTAGTTTTAAAATCTTATTCAGTTGTTTGCTTCGAGATTAGTTCCAAGGACATGCCCGTTAGTGCGATTCACCCGTTCAAACAATATAACTAATGGCTACCGGGCATAAGGAGCGAAGTGAAATCTCAGCTCCTTGTTATTTTATTTCGCAAAAACACCGACAAAGGCAGAATTTTTGCGGAAAATATAAAATAAGATTCAGACTAAAAATATTCCGAAAATCTGAACTAGATTGAGTTATGTGAATGTAGAATTGTAAGAGAATTCGTAATTCCTTAAAAATAATTTGCTTTGAAGTATGTTCCGATTTTTCAATTTTGGCTGTGCGTAAAATACTTTTTATAAACTTCTTACAAAATGGAAAGAAAATCCTGGCCAAAAATGACATTTAGTAATTATTGAATTCAAAACGTAGCTACTCGATTGTCTAAAATATGAATCGACAATTTGAATATCGGAACTCCGTCTGAAACTGCACTGCACACGACTAAAACCGTTCAAGCACAACGGTAAAACGAACATTTGAATTGAAACTTAAGCTCATACTACTTAAAGTTCAATTTACAGTTAAGGCAGTAAAATATGTTTACTTTTGGCAAAAAAAAAAATGAAAATCGAATTGAGAAAGAAGTAACATACAAATAAGCTTGTAAAATCGTTAATCCGAAGCGATCAATCGTAGTTTAAAAGAGGACTTAGTTTAGTCGTGTGCAGTGCAGTTTCAGACTATATATTAATCCACTTACGGTAAGTTTGGGCTTCAAGCAGTATAGATGGTGTCCCTTATTGCATCCGTCGCACAGCAGCATGTTGTCGGGGTCTGTCTTGCGCCTGCACAGCCGGCAGCTTGCGTTGAGGATGCTGGCTGACCACGTGATGCTGGAGTCTAGCGTGAACAGGTGCAGTACCAGCTGCGACAGGCTCTTGCACTCCATGAGGGATACCTCCCATCGCTCCAGGGCTTCCAGGTCTAAGGGCTTATTTCTTGCTTCACGGTCCTTTCGTTCTTTGTCGTCGAGTCCTGGTATGAAGGTTTTTGTTATGATTGTGTACTGAGCTACTTACGTAGTATAAAAGAAAACGTTAAATGAAAGGTTTTTTCTGCCTCAGTCAATTTAACAGATTATGCTATATAACAAAATATAGGAGTAATCTAGAACGATATCCATACAGATATCGCGAAACGTGAATTCAGTGTTGTAGTGGATTCGAAACTGTGGAAGATATACTAGGGCGGTTTAGTTTTTAAGAAGCGGTCGAAGGGGTATGGAGTTGTCAGGGGAATAGGAGATCAGTGTATGTAGTGGTGAGTGTTACCGAGCGGGCGGCGCAGGTACTTGTGGTGGATGGCGCGCGACACCTGCAGCAGGGCCGAGGCCAGCGCGCGGACTGTGGGGCCGCTCGGGGCCGGGGCCGGGGCCGCGGCGGAGGCCGGCCCGGGGCCGTTGAGCCCGTTGCGCGGCGCCTCCAGGTAGTGCCCCGGGTCGCGGTATTTGTTTAAAGCGATGGACTGCCGCTCCTCTTCCTCCATGTCTGTGTCAGATGCACGCGTATTGGTATTAATGCACTGTCTATAATACAAATCAACGATTTCTGGCTAAATGCGCCCCTCGCATATTGTATATAGTTACTAAAGTAGTTCATGTCAAACAGCATTACATTATCAGGTGGATTTTATCTTTGATTGGGCTAAAACCCTCAAAGATTCCGGCAAATTGTCCGATGAGAGCAGC
Source organism: Trichoplusia ni (assembly GCF_003590095.1). Lineage (NCBI taxonomy): Eukaryota > Metazoa > Arthropoda > Insecta > Lepidoptera > Noctuidae > Trichoplusia > Trichoplusia ni. Next base: position 4,561 of record NW_020799866.1, read on the forward strand.
CATGGGGTTATATGTAGATTTGTTTAAAATATTGCTTAAAAATCGATTAAATAGTTAAGGCATACCGTCGGGCACGTGCAGCTCTCCGTCGGGCAGGTGGTAGTCGTCCCGGTACTGCTGGCGCGGGCCCCACGTCAGGAACTCCGCCTGCTTGTCGTAGCCGCGCAGCATCAGCGTGCCGCGCCAGGCCTCGCGGTCCTGCCATCAAACAAATAAATAAAAAGTGATCCGACGGGAACATTAAATACCGGAGGTGGGGGGGGGGGGAATAAAAACGATCCTGTGCGTTAATCATGGTAACTATCTGTGCACCAGTTTCATCTAAATCGAACAAACTTTCGCGTTTATAATATGAGTAGGATTGGGTATTTTCGTATACACTTTTCGTGCAGATAAATGAGCAATGATTCCTAAAAGCAAATAGTTTATTTTTCATGCATATATAATGTTACATAAAGGAATGGAGGATGGAAAAGGCGGAATCGGAAACACAATAATAAGTTCGTATGTTAACAAAAGCTAGTACGTATTTTGCTATTTTAAAAATGTGTCACCTTGACTTTGAGCGCGCCGAGGCAGCCGTGGAAGATCTTCTCCTCGAGCTCGAGGATGTGGTCCCGCAGCGACAGCTCCAGCGCCTCCGCCAGCGAGCAGTCCGCCGGCACCGCCAGCGACAGCTGCGGCTTGCGCAGCCGCGTGTAGTGCGTCGGACGGCCGGGGCCTGACACATAAATACCAATCAATTATTATTGCAGTCCATTACTCACATTTTATGTGAAACCATAATGAAACGGTTTTCTGCGCAATGGACCTATCCCAGAATCAAGGTAACAACAAAATGCAAAATGTTTAAATATGAGAAAATTTACAAAATCAGCTAAGTCGTATAAATTTTTGCAGTGATTTTAGCTGGTATACTTACCGGCACGGATCTTGAGCGCTGACCTTCATCTGCGCAGAAGTGATTTATTGGGTCCCTTTTGCGGTATGACGTGAGGCGAGGGGCGTACAACGTGCAGTGATTGTCCCGCAGCACATCGCGACATAGCCGTCATGAGTGATTCGTTATTTGATGCAGATCTATGCACCTCAAGACGACGAGTACGCACATGCAAAACGATTCCCACTCTTCCGCCGAGCGGTCAAGATCCGTGCCGGGTCTGGCAGGAACAGGTCTCGACAGTACGGGGTGGGGAGCTACAGTGAGTCCCGCAGAGCTACTCACGGGCGCGGCGGCGGGGTTGAGCAGATGCACGGGGCAGCGGTCGAGGTGCGGCAGCAGGCGCGCGCGCTCGCCCAGCAGCGCGGCGCGCAGCTCGGCCTCGCGCAGCCCGCGCGGGTTCAGCGCGCCCGCCAGCGCGTCCAGCGCCGCGCCCGAGTGGTACACCCACCAGCGCGGCCGCTCCGACTGGGCGACACACACACACTCAACACATGCCATTGCATATGGTGTGAAGTTCAGGACAAAACGGTCCGGAACAAAGGAGAAATTTACAGAGCAAAGGCTTACAAATTAAGTTACACTGGGTTGATACGATGGAGGGGCTTTTCTTTGAACTGCATATACAAGGTACTATTTCTACCTCTGTGCCAAAAATCAATAAAATTGGAGCAGTAGTTTAGCCGCAAATGATTTTTTTAGTTTTTGCAACGTTTGAACACGATGTATATTTCCTAACAGCTGATTGTGTCTACACGCATAGGTCAGGCACCTTACAACGATAAATCTGAGTATAGCAGCTCTGACGCAAGTCACAAGTACAACCAAATATTTTTCGCTAAAAAAATGGCAAAGCAAACAAGGAAGCAATACACCACACAGACATACTTGCACTTTCATTACGAGTGACAATCATAGCAAAACATCCCGTCCATCCCTGTGATTAACTGTTGTCATTGCGATAGGACTCGAAATTCAACTTTAGTTAGTGATTTAATTACAAAAATAAATAACAATATTCTCTGTCGGGATAAATGTATTGTGCGTTAATGTGAATGGAGAACAATTGTTCTGGTGGTGTTTGTGAGCCTATTTGAAAGCTTAACCTACCATAGAAGAGAACGCCAGCGGAGGGCTAAGTCACCGCCCGCCTTTATACCTACGAGATAACACACGCCACGTTCGGCGCGCGTGCGTCGTAGCCGCTTTGTTCCCTAACTATCTAAGGTCAGTTACAAAGGGTGGTTGCATTTCACTCTGATTTGTAAGATATTTAGTTTTTTTGAAAAACCAAAAAAAGGACCTTTCTGTTGCCTTTAATTTTTAATCCGTGTCTAATTAATACTAATCACGTATAGTATACGTAGTGTAATTTAATGCCCCTCCGTCGTATCAACCCTCAATTGAATGCTAAATACAATAAAAAAATGAGTTAATTATTAAAATGAGGTAAGGCTACAAGAGTATGAGTTTTTAGCAATAAGGTCGACATTAGCCCAGCAAAGCTTACCTTTCCATGCACGAGGCAAGTAGCAGCGTCTCCTGTACACATGAGCAGGTCTCGCAGCTGCTGCGTGTTGGATTCCAGCCCATTGAGCTTCTGCGACAACCCGTTCAGGTTGGCTAGCGGCTTTTTAGGAGAATTGCCGCGGGAATTTGAGCCCGACTCGTTCTCTTTGTCGCTACCGGCTGTAAGTTAAAATGAACCTTAGTGCTTCGTAATAAGAGATTCAGAATAATTAATAAGAGAAAAAGTGCAAAAAATTTCAGTATAGACGACATTCATCCATCGATAACTACCCTTAAAATGTGACAAGTGAATGGTCTATAGGTACAACCTCAGATCTCGATGCCTACCAGGCGCAAATTTCAATAATGAGATCCAGGTGTTTAGTGATCGCTAGTCCAATAAATCCCCTCAGCGTGACGCGAGCGTGTCTAGCCCCGTGCTACTCGCCTCGTTCCTTCTGCTGCTCGAAGAGCGCCTGCACATGCTGCAGCGTGTCGGTGTCGCCGGCGGGCAGCAGCGGCTTGCCGCACACGCCGCGCGGCTCGGCGCCCGCCTCCACGAACAGCCCGCCCAGCGACCGCATCACCCAGTAGCGGTGGAACGCGCGGTCAGATCCTGCGGGGGGGAAGATAGGTATCAAAAATCCGTCTTTTTATATTTGTTCAAATTCTAATGTGCAAAATGTGCAACAAAATGCCTATTGGAGAGAAAGTACTTGACACCTGCTTCACACACGTATTATAAAGGGTGTCAGACTACGAAATTTAATCCTTGTCTTATGGTTTCACAAACCAAGTGGTCGCACAAAAGCGCTCAGACTTAGGGCAAGGCGTTTGTGTATTCAAATCATGACACGTCACACACATGGCGTGGTGAATTCTTCTAAACTCAACACATATAGTGAAATAACTAGTATACCCACCGACATACGACGTGTACTCGAACAGCTCAGTCTGCAGCTCCTGCAGCTTCTTCTCGTACTCCTTTCTCTTCTCCTCGCTGTCCGCCGTCAGCTTCTCGATGGCTGCCTTCGTCTCCTCGTCCACGGCGCGCGCCTTCTCGCCGCTCTGCTTGTTCTCCTCCTTCTTGGCTGCTGCTTCCTTCTTTAGCTCTTGTTTCGCGGCTTGGACTTGGACTTCGCGTTTACGTTCGTTTGTCTGTCAAATAGTAGTAAGTTTATTTAGTGATCTATGTTGTTAAGAAAATAATTTTCGTGTGACATGATATTCATTTTACTAAATATCATTTGTACCGTGAAAAGCGTCTGTATTTAAAACAGAATCCAAACTATAAACTGCTTTTACCTTTAAATTAGATTTATATGCAATTTTGACCTTAAAATTATCTTTTTTTAATGTCTTTAACTTGAGAATGCTAGCTACTCTTGAAATAAGTAAAATGAACACACCTGTAACAGCCTTAGCGCCTGTTTCGTGTTTTTCATTTCCTCGAGTTTTTCCTCGACGACGTCTCGCACCGTCGCGTAACTTAGTATTTGGTTCATTAGACACTGTAGCACCAAAAACTTATCCTCTGTGGATAAAAAAAGGAAGTCAGGAAATTTGAACTAAGAGTTACATCAGCTAATATTGATGAAATAAAAGAAAAAAGCGTGTTTGTGATTGCAATTCATATGCATCATATAAATGTTCATCAGTTATATGACTATATAAGCCAGCATGCACTCGCCTAGCGGCAGGTCGGCCACGTGCGCGCGGGCGAGCGCGCGCAGCAGGCGCGGCTGCGTGACGCGCAGGCGCAGCCCGCGTCGTCCGCGCTGGTGTAGCCGCGCGCGCCTGGTAGCGCCACGACGCGCAGCGCGCGCCCGGGCCCGCGCCCGACGACAGCAGGTGCAGTCTGCCAGGGGGATGGTACACTAGTTTCATTTATGGACATTTGATGTTTTGCTTGACCGTAAATATGACACACTTGGATTTCTCTTATTTTACATTTTAGTTTTATGTGCTCGCACCTACCCATATTTTAATGATAAACATTAATACAGTACCCCACTGTATTTTATTTAAAATATTTGTAAGTTTCTATAGTAATACCAATTGCTTAAAATTTTGTTATATTGAGAATCTCTACATTTTAATAGATCAATGAATTACTCACTGTTAATAATATTAGTTATTATCACACTGCTATTGCTAGTCATTATTTTAAAAATAGACACGGAAATTATGATAGATAACAACAATTATTTATTTCTAAATTCTAGTTAAGCTTGTTTTTGCATTTTATTTCATGATTTTAGTCATAGTACATATCAAATTGTCATATTACATAGTAATTTTAACCTTTTACTCTGAGATAACTGATACTAATCTTAATTACGAGATAATTACTTAATTAGTTTATAGAATAATGATGTTACCTTAAAACTTCACTGACTGTGGTGGGGTCGAGAGGCAGTTTGCTGAGTGGTGTTCCTAGATAGGTCTGTGACCATTTGCTGGCTTTAGTGGCGAGCTCCATGGCCTTTGTGACGCCCATATCACTGTCTATATGTTGATCTTCTGCAAGCGAAAATAAGAAATGTTTGAAGACAATCGCCAACCCGCAGTAAAGTAGTGTGGTGATCAATGCTAAAAC
>NW_020799867.1:0-20048 GCF_003590095.1 Trichoplusia ni
GAAATATCGGTAAAGTCGCGGCTATTAGCCTTGTAACAAAGGTTAAGTTAAAATTAGAACGTGTAGTTTAATTATTGACGAAGGAATGTTAGTTTTCCCCCTAAGGACTGTAGACATATGTTTCCTAGTTATCCGTTGTCAAGTTAACGCAATTGAATTTAAATAATTAAACTGTCCATGTTTGCCTTTCGAGGGGTCTTGACTATAGTCAGATGGCGTAAAAATGTCCGAAGTAGATATTAGAAATTATAGAGAAACCATAATGACTTTGGCTCGGAAACGGGCGATTGTAAATAACATGTGCAGTGGAAATGATCTAAAATTATGTTTCCCGACAAATATGAAACATTTAAACACGTAACGTAAATAAACCAACCAATATTATAAATACACTGTAACCGATCCAAAAATTGAAAAAGCGACCATAAATTAATTTAAACAAAATCAAAAATTGAATGACTCGGAAAATGTTTATTTCTCGCTTTATTCGTCCGGAAACGTCCGATCTGCTGATCAAAGGACAAGTTAACAAATGTCAGACTATTCTCAGCTCGATCCAGACTCACGATCCTGTCCATATAAATTTAGATAGCTATTAACGTTACCAATTGATGGCATCCGAACGCTATCTCACAAGGATTTTAGGAAATAGTTATTTTCGTCTATCTGTTTTTAGTGGCGTGACTTTTCGGCGTTCCGGAAAAAATAATTAAATGTAGTATTTTTCTGACGGTAATTATTTTCTGAAAGCGGTATTGTATCTAATATTTGAGATTATCTTTCCACGCGATCTATGTAGGTTAGTAATAATTTAGTATTAAATTATAAAGCGGATTTTTACTGAATAGAGGCTTATACATGCAATATAAGTCTGAAGTATTTTTTATTTATGCGCAAATGCAGTTAACATTGTGTTTTTTTCTCTATACCGCTCCTTAAAATATGTCTCTTGCAATTGCTTGGTGACGAAATAAAACACTCACCCATTTGTTGTTGAGGTATGATGATGCACATTTTATTGAGATCTGAGTCAACAAGGTCCAAGTTTACCACTGAACGTGCACTGTAAATCATCGAAGAATTATACAAGACGAAGTTAAATTTGACTACACGGACGCTTTAGACTTATGAATGTACTGGGGACTAGTTTTAATAACGTATTCGTTTCCAAAATTTATCTGAAAAAGACATTTCTTAATACTTTATCACCTCTCCGTATCAGAGGCACAGAAACCGCCATGATTTGCCCAAGAGGAATAACAATATACTTTTGCTCTACAGGTTGAAATGGCATGCGAACTACGGAAGCCCCTATTCGTTCACGAAAAAGAAGCCCAGGACGACTTAATAAAAATTCTAGACGAGTTTGGGAGTCGTCTACCAGCGGTGGTCATCCACTCCTTCACCGGTTCAGTTGAACAAGGTCTAAAGTACATCGAAAAGGGCTACTATTTGGGCATTACGGGATACATTTGTAAGGACAAATCTGACGGCGGAATTAGAAGGCTGTTGTCTGAAAGATTGCTGCCCTTGATAAGTTGCTGGTTGAAACTGATTCGCCGTTCATGTACCCGAATATGAGGGCTTCCAAGCTGCCGTTGCATGTGAAGGACTCTTTGACTGAGAGGTGAGTGCTATAATTGCTGAGAAAAGTGGAAAGTGATGAGGAGAACGTTTTTTGAGAGTGTTTGTGTTGTTATCCGATTAGGACACAAGTAGGGTCGTGTTTATAATTTGGAAACTGTTCGATTTCGAAAATTGAATTTAGAATCTAAAGATAGAAGAAAAGACCTTTGTTTTTTGGGAAATCGATAGATTAAGAAAAAAACTCCGTCACTTTACCAAAATAAAAAGTATTTTTTTCCTTGACGAAACACTTGTATATTTCGTAATTTATCTTCAAGGGTCCATATCTTACAATAAGTACTCCAGTATCTAAGAAGCGTGATGTAAACGTGAGCCAAATAAAATTATCAGGAAGTACATAGATATAGAAGTAATCTAGATCAGACCCATTGCAGATGTTTCTACACCCGAATTATTGGGACATGAATGATAACGTATCTGGAATAATCTAGATCTCACTAGAGCCGTGATAATAGATGATAAACAACAAAACAATAATCTACACTTAAAATTATATTAAAGAGTTGTTTTTTTCTGAGACCGATTTTAACAAAAGATTTCTGCTCTAAGTAATTTAATCCCTGTTGGTATTTTACAACGACTCCATTCAGATACACAAAGACTCAAAGATAGGTATTTGTAGGTGTCATTTTATTGCTCCACTCCTCAAAATACCCCAAACTTATCTTTTACTTATTCCACTGCATAATCAGTATTTAGCTTTGGTCGAAATAACTTTACAGGGTTTGTTGTGAATTTGGGTTAAAATTTGGGTTTTTTTTTCGTTTCTTTTCAAATATTCCATACAATAACAACAAATTAAACATTCCAGATCAATGAACTTCGTGAACCGCTACTGCACCTTCCAGAGGAACGAGCCGTGCGCCCTCCCGGCCATCGTGGAGCTGGTGGCCCGGCTTCCTCGGCCAGAAGCCGGAGGACGTCGCCCTCGCCACCGCCTTCAACGCACTCAAACTGTTCGGACTCAGCCAGTGAATATGATGTGTACCCTCTTACGAATATACCGAGATTGAGGGCGTAAGGTGAAATAGAGGCAAAATTTTGCTGGAGACAAGTTTTGGAAGGTAAAGAATTGATTTTGATGAAACTATTTGGAGGCAGCTTAAAGTTGAAAGACGGAAATAACAAACCTGAAATTTTGTCTCTATTTACTGACACGGGGATTTTGCATAATATATACAAGCGTTGATTATTTGTAAACGAGATATTTTGATAATGATATTTTAAAGTTGTTAGGAGCGAGTAAGAGGGTTCTAAGAATCGAGATTGTGCCTTAAGCGTATACAGTGCCTTCATACATGAGATACCTTCAGATATTTAGAGCTATTTATTAATTAGCTCGTATTGTTTCTTCAAACGTCATTCTATAATTCGTGATTTAATTAATTATGAATTAAAATTACTAACTCGAAGAAATAATACTCATGATCAATGTTAACATGCATTTCGATATTGACGATAAACGATTTTTTTTTTGGACAATGAGCGATTTATATTGCTAGAGGCTATAGGGTATGGCAACACCAGACAAATGAAACTTGGCGTAATGGCCAGTGAATATACTATAATACCTACTAACACGCAGTCTTGCCATTTAGAAAATTAACATTAAATGTTGCCCCTCTATCATAAGTGTTGCAAGATTCTTGAAAAAGGTGTACTTGACTGGAATTAAATAGTATTATAGAAGTTGGTAAGAAATGTTTAAGATGTATGACATCATTATTGTTTATTTATTTTAGATATGATTTGTAATGATTGTTAAAATGACAATGTAGAAATGACTCAGTATACCAGTCGAGTATAACCTAGAAAATAAAAGAAAAATCAACTACGCAATTTACAAAGCGTACCTGAAAGGCCAAGTCTAAAATTGCCATTTACTGTACTTGGTTATTCGCATAATAGATTACTATATTTATTTACTGTGTACTTGTGGCTATTATACGCACGCGCTTTAATCGGTGCAATTAGGTTATAGCAGACTGATCTCAGTAAAACGTGTGAAGTATATTCACATTTCCAGCGTTGTTCGACGCGTCTATGACATTATTTTTAATACTATATAGTTCATTTTTGCGTAATTATATTAATATAGACTTAGTCAATGTAAACGATGTTTGATACTAACCCTTGTGTAATGTAGTTTTTAAGGCGATTTGTGATTGAGACGGATAATTGTCTATCGTAAATAAATGTTGTCTTAAGATTAAGTGGAAAGCTGTATGAGAATGTAGGAATATTATTTTTTTACACGACTTCCCGTAGGCATATAATAACGTTCTTGTACAGTTTTTCCACTTATACCCTATTTGTGTACGTACTTAAAAAGGTAAACAAACATGGTGCGTCATTTTGTTAAAAATAAAAAAGGCCAAATCAAATATATCACTGAATTTGTGATTGTACAAAAAGACACACCATAAATCCTCTATTATAAGGTTGTCTACCTTTATAAGTATCTATATAAAAGGAGTATATCAACGAATCGGCCGTCTTGCCTGCGTATGCGCAAAAGTGAACTGTTTCCCTGTGAGCCCATTTCATGAACCTATTGCCATCAACTTGTGCACGGTGTTAGGTGTCTTTAGTTATTCTCGCTCTGCGCAGAGCATTCCTAATCGAATTACAATATTTATATTATCATCGAATATTTGTAAATAGTTTGAAAATGTTTAATAATAATTATTTAACCTTTCGTGTGTTTTAGACGTGGATCCACGTTCGAAAAATCTTTACCCTCGTGTGCCTAAGCGTGGATCCACGTCCAAAACTAACAAACTTTTTAAATGCGATTTTGTTCTCTATTCTTTGGACTTTTGGGTAAATTTTTTTTTGCAACGAAAACGTACTGAATGAATCTGTCACGGGCGGCCATTAGACTGAATGGATTTCGTCATGGGAATGGGATCGACAAGTAAAAACAAGTGCATTCTGGTGACACGTGCGACCGGTGAAATTCCTTTTGTGTGATTCTCACGAAAATAAACAACTGTAAGTATTCTTGTCTATTTTGCTTTTGTTTATATTATGTAGAACATAAAACAATTGAAAATAAATGTATTATTAACTTGATTTGTGATATTTCTACGATCAAATCTCTCGCGATGTTTTTTCTGTCAATGTTTTGATTTTCTTATCGATTTATATTTGCATCTATCTTAAAAAAATGTCGTTATTATATATCATTATAAAGGAAATTTCATTAACTTTCGAATTGCATAAAGGTTTTAGTACATTTTTTATCAGAATATGAAAAATAATTGACATTTTCTAAGGTCATGCAAAATGCACGCACACATTCTCATAATAGGGCTTGCATTTACGTGACGCAGATGACGCAATCGAATGGCGTCATGTTACGTCAGTCTTGATGTTTTTGTACAGTATGTTGTTTTGTTTGAATCCATTGATATATTGAACTATATATTATAATTGCAGTGTAAACTGTATATAGCGACAATGAAATAAATTGCGCATTTTATGGCGTTATTGACACTTGTTATTAAATAAATGGAATGAGATGGAATGGAATGAAACGAGATGAAAAAAAACAATATTATTTTACTATTTCAATATTTTTTACTAATAAACGATACTATACATGCTCATGATATAAAAAAAAAAAATAACTGGTGTTGTTAATCGATTTCGCTCACGTAAAACTACTAGCGTTTCATATGGTTTCGTCCAAGTTTTCGTAACTATTTTTCTGCACACGGTTTTTCTCGCGTATCTATCTTAACTTTATAATATTATAAAAGCGAAAGCAATAAATATCAGAAAGTATCAATAAGTCATTAGTGGTTTTCTCTTCTTTTTAGGAATTCATCATGGTTGTGGTCCTGGATCTTGACCGGTTTTTGCATAAACGCGACTATATTTCTTGCTATAAAGGAGAGTGTATGTGGCCATGGGAGGAAACCCATTTCTTGCGGGAAAATATTTGTCATATTTGCCACACGGAAGTTAATAACTCCATAAGGCACTTCCGTGTCATCATGAGTAGAAATACAATTCGTCGGCTTCTACTATCAAATTTTTTCTGGTGCAAATGTGGTTATAGTGTATATGATCACTATCCCCCAGACGAATGTTGCTCATAAATTCTTAATTTTAATTTGATTCTTTTTTTAAATTCATTGATCAGATCATTCCAAGAAGAATATGTTTTTATTTTCAAAAATAAAATTGATTTCTTAATCAAATTAACTCATTTTCTCTACGTGGACACAAGAAGGTACTAGGCAAGATCTACGTCGTCCAATAAACTATTAAATGGCATAATTGACTAACTGGTACAGATTTTTTTTTTTATTTCTTTCATTCTGTCATCATTGAAATAAATAAATAAATAAAAAACTAATCTATCCTAAATAACCGTAGGTAATGGAGCCAGACCGAATTATTGACGACGTCGGGCTTCCCGAAGCCAGCACTTCAAAAAGTGTGGTATGCTGCTAATAAATATTTGTATCAAATATTTTTGTTAATCAGGGAATTCTAACAAGTAAATATTTTTTTCAATTTTCATCTTTGTAGGGTACCGGAAGACATTTTCCCGATGACGACGATTATGATTGGCAGCCTAATCAAAGGCCTCATGACCTTGATATGTCTTATTCCGAGGTAGATATTTAACAATTTTTTTTTACTTTTTATTTTTAGAGTTTTGCACGCATTCTCCCTCTGATTAATTATAAATGAATATGATTATATTTGTCACATTATCAAAAAGAATTATCATAAATGGCAATTTACTCTTGTAGATACTCAGTGGGCCATTAGGCGAGGAGCTAAGAGTGGATTCGGGCAGTGAGGAAGAGGAGGAACCTATGTCGCTGGAGGAGCTTCGAGCTATCCTGGAAGAGACAGCCGAAGATGTTGAGGAAGATCCCGAAGAACACGAGAGGCTGTCTGAATCTTTCAATTGGTCAAGCGATTATAGTACATTTAGAGGTCAACCGGAAGTTTATTCCCAGGCAGGCGAGCGAGGTCCCAATATTAAGGAAACAGATCCTCTGAAGCTATTCACTCATGTTTGGGATCACGATATAATGAACAGTATTGTGGCACAGACCAACGAGTATGCCTGGCAAACGATAGCGCAAGCATCCGAGTTACCGGACGGTATCTCGGCGCATTCTCGATTAAATGATTGGGTAGAAACCACTACTGATGAGCTGTACAAGCTCTTTGCGGTGATGATTTTTATGTCGCTGATGGTCGCAGGACGTGTGAGTGAATACTGGAGCACGGGTACCCTGGCCATGCCAGGTTTTCGTAAACTTATGAGTATAAAACGGTACTGGCTACTCATGCGTTTCCTGCACTTTGTCGATAACAATACTATCAGTGTTCATGGTTCCGATCGTAAAGTTGCTAAGATACAACCCATCATTGACCATTGTAATAAAAAGTTTAATAGCATGTACACGCCTCGCAGAGAAATAAGCATTGACGAATCGTTGCTGCTTTTTAAAGGACGCTTGAGTTGGATTCAGTGTATCCGTACAAAAGCAGCACGGTTTGGTATCAAATTTTATGAACTTTGCGAGGCGGTTACAGGCTATTTGCTCAAATTTGAGGTTTACACGGGAAAAAAATATCCACAGACAGGGGACTCTGCGGAGGACTCCTTGTATGGCTTTACGAGCGCAAGTGCGAAAGTGGTGCTAAGGCTCATGCAAAGATTCCTCAACAAAGGTCACTGTCTTGTAATGGATAACTTTTATAATTCAGTTACTTTGACACGATTTTTAAAGTTGAATAAGACCGATGTCATCGGAACTCTGAACAGGCGAAGAATGGGGACACCGAGGGACATACAAATTCTCAACGAAAGGAAACTTCAAAAAGCAGCAGTGGTAAGTAGACACTGTGGTGACGTATCTGTCTTATCCTGGAAAGACGTTAAATTAGTAACCACAGTGTCGACTTACCACAATGCGGACATGTTGCCTGGAAGAAGAGCAGGACAACAAATATTGAAGCCTGTGGTTGTGCACGACTACAATAAGTACATGGGCGGTGTAGATTTAAAAGATCAAATGCTGTCCATGTACTTAATGGAACGCAAAAGGGGGATGAAATGGTACTTGAAAGTGTTCAAACGGCTAATAAATGTTAGCATTTTGAACATTTTTATCATACATCGCGAGAACAGCACAAATCCCCTCAGCCACAGGCAATTCAGATATAAATTGGCGGAGCAACTGGCTCAGAAATACCCAAATTTGACCTTATCTCGGCTAATAAATCCTCCTGCTCTTCTCCGCTTAGATGGTGATAATCACTTTCCAATCTATGCAGATTCTTTAGAAGATCGAGCGGGGAGCAAAAGAAACAAAATTAAAAGAAACCGCTGCGTTCGTTGCTCCTTAAAAAAATACGGAAAGAAGTTAACACCGTTTGCCAGAAGTGTCAGAAGTTCCTTTGTCTCGGTCAATGTTGGATTGAATACCACACTCTCGAAAATTTATAAAATTTTGTCGCTAATGTAGGTATAACTAACATCGTGCCACAAAAAAACCCGACTACGGAAAAAAGCATCTGAAAAGTATGAAACAAGAATATATTCCAGAATCAACGAAATACGGTATAGTGAGCATCTCCAGGTTATGGCCGTATTCGCATGCCGTTATGATTTATGCGTGCTTATTTAAGTGCTTACAATGGCATGCGACTACGGCCATAACCTGGAGATGCTCACTACCGTATTTCGTTGATTCTGGAATATATTCTTGTTTCATACTTTTCAGATGCTTTTTTCCGTAGTCGGGTTTTAGTTTTTATAACTTTTATTTTTATTTTTCTCTTTTTGGTGGCTTGTGACAATTACTCAAACTTCACGTTCAGGACAAATACCGTGTCTAGAGCATTTCCAAATAATACGGTCAACACACAAGAGATGGCGCTAGCAGGTCGAACAATTTCTAATTATTCAATCTTTGCTATTTTATTTTTTATTTATTTTAAGTAATATTTGTAATGCCAAATGGTATTTCAATACTCATTGAATCAAAACTAATGCAAGTACGTTATTTGTGAAGAAATCAATTTATTTAGTGCAACTTTTTCTGTCTCATCGGCTTTTTTTTTAAAGTAGCCTATTTTTTATAGAAAAAACTAGCCTATGACACTCCTGGTGTTAAGACGAATCAATCGACACCTCATTTGTCAAAATCTGATGAGTACTTTTTGAGCTACGGTCTAACAACCGATTCAGATACATACATACATACATAGGGTGTCAAACTCATTACCCTTCCTTTTTCCGTAAAGTGGTCATTTTTATTCTATGGTTATTGTCATTATTTAGAAAATTATCCTTTTCCTAGAAATTTTTCCTTTATTTTTATTGTCTTTTTAAGTATTTTTGTTTCCATTGCTTCAATTATAAATTTTGCAAGATCAGATTTTGAATAGAAGGAGGCGACGTAAATTATAATTGATCTTGAAAAATTCAGAAGGAATGGAAACGAAAAGATTTAAAAAGACAATAAAAAGAAAAAAGAAAGGAAATTTTTTTAGATTAAAATAAACCAATTAATTTTTTTTTATTTGTAACTAATTATAAGGAACAACTTTTAATGTTTGTTAATAATTTAATAAATAAAAAGATACAATTTTGTACACGTTTTTTATTTCTAATCCAGCATTAAAGATTTTTCAACAATCAAAAATAAACATCCTGTATCACCGGTCTATGTTATGGCGCGAAATTTAAAATGCTTACACACACATACAAAGGAACGCTCGCCGCTTCCTCGCGCCATTTCATTTCGGCCGTGCATACGACGGTAATTATTACGAGCGTGGGTCAATCACACGAAAGGTTAAGAAATCGACCTGGGTTCCAACCATAAGCGGGTTCATAGTTTATTTTAGATATAACTACCTCTTGTATGCACGGAAAGCTTTTTATTAATTTAGGTTTTTATCAAAATGAAAATGGCAAAATCGCTCTTAGTCCTTTGTGTTTATTTTCATGATTTATTATAAAGCTGTACATATTTAATTCTATAAGTAAATACGGGTGCTTTCATATTGTTTAAATCAGATTAATTGAAGAGGAAAGCCCTTGTTAGATTGGAAAACTATGCTATGTACATTTCTATGATGATTACAATAAATATATTTATTATTATTTCATATTATTTAGTTTATTGACCCTCCCGCTAGCGTAAGTAGGTCAGCTATAAAGTTGGTGACTAAAATATTAGTCACACGAAGATTTATTCGTATCCATTACTTTTGGCATGATAATAAATAATGGCGGCTCATTGTCACCAAAATCTTGAATTTTAATATCAAATTACCATAAAATTTTAATAATTTCTGAGTTTTCTTAAAATTGTTAACATCTTCAGCGTTTTATTTTTACTAAAATATGTATTTTCATAGTGTCAAAAAAGTTTTAGTGTGCGATAGCGTTCTGTGGAATATTTTAAAAGTGGAAAGGAAATATTCAAGCAATAGAAAAATGAACTTTACTTCTGATCTAATACATAAAGTCCAGGTAGGCGTTATAAATCGTTCATGTCGCAAAATAGAAAACAAAAAACTATTAGTGTTATAAAGTAACGATAGATTGGGGCAGAGTCCAGAAAAAAACTTCACTGCATTGATTGTTTCTTTATTTTAAGATATTGATGCATATCTCATAGACCTAGATCTAATGACAAACAATTATTTTAGAATGAGGCCCTCGACAATGACATGTGCCTGCTAGTGGATGAGACTGACAAGTACCTAGGTGCAGCCACCAAGAGAGCTTGCCACCGAGTAGGGGACGACGGAAAACTGCTGCTGCACAGAGCATTCAGCGTCCTGATGTTCAACACAGCTGGAGACATACTCCTACAGCAGAGAACTAGTCAGAAAGTACCTCATTTTTATAAAAAGTATAATACAATCAGACCATGATCAGCAAGTTTATACAGAACAGTAGTGACAACTAGTGACAGAGAGGGATAGAGCTGTGGAGACTGATCGTGTCATCTCTTTTTACAGTGCTATGAGCGTCGAATCTTTTAACCTTTGATGCCAAGAGTCACTTTAATTTGTTTGAATGTGAATTTGAAAATGGGATAAGGAAATCCGATAATAACGTGATAGTATCTTTTCAATACCTCAGTCTTTGCAATTCTGCTAAACATTATTTTTCATTTGGGTTGCAAATTACTTTGAAAAAGTCATCAACCTTGATTAAAAAATGAATGTTTCAGGTGACATATCCAAATTGCTACACAAATGCGTGCTGCAGTCACCCACTACTCATAAACGGGGTACAAGAGGACATTACTACCGCAGCAATACGTAGACTAAAAGTGGAACTAGGGTTATCAGAACATCAGGCACGTAAGAAATTTAATTTTAATCATTCATAGCCATTCTTCCGGGATGTGGGGTCAAGGGGAGGTTGGTAGGCAGGATCCACGCAGATACTGAATGTCAATCCTATTGAGATGTAAATTATGAAGACTTAAACTGATTGCGATAGAGTTAACTTCGGACTTTTATGTGATACCTACTGATTTTAGATGATAACTTTAGAAAATTGGTTTCAAGGCTAAGCTTAAGGTATAACTACATATTATCACAGTATAAAGTTTAGATTAAGCATGGTACTGCGGTGGTTTTAGGCCGTCAGTGTCCAGCGTATCTATCCGCCTTACCGAGGTCGGAAAAATCCATGATTATTTCTACTAAAAGATAGGTATGTCCATAATGACTTTAACGAATTAAACGACTGAAGTTATCATTAATTTGCAGTTACAACCTAAGGACTTCACTCTTCTAGCTCGGATACTCTACATGGACCCCGGCGACGGGGTATGGGGGGAGTTTGAACTAGACTATGTGTTAATTCTTCAGAAGGACGTAGATATTAAACCCAATCCCGATGAAGTAGCTGACATCCAATACGTGCCGAGAAACAAATTTGACAAGTAAGTATCTAAGCAAATTTTCCAGTGCACTACGGAGTTTAAATTCCTCATATTTCCAATAGAAGTTATTCAAGTGTGTAGTTCGATCTTTCCATTTGACCAAATATGGTTAGTTTCAACATACTCTGGCTATGATGCAGAAGATATTACTATGTACTGTAATGCAGAGCCTGGAGTAAAACTTTCTGATATTCTTTCGTTTTATACAGTTTCATCGCAAATCTAAAATATCCCGTGACACCCTGGTTCAAACTGATGTACCGGCACATGCTGCCCTACTGGTGGGACAACCTGCACAGGCTCGACGAAATCGCTGAACCACAAAAAATACGATCCTTCGTTAAAAAACTGTAATGTTATAATGTAATAGTATTCTTATTATTAAAGAAATATGTAAGTAGCTGAATTAATTTCATACTTTATAGCTATCAGGTCATTTTCGAAATAAATAATTATCTGTTTATTACCGAAGCCAGTATCAGGTGCAGCTGGATCCTTTCACTCATAAATAGGCTTCAGCAGTTCATCAGAACTGTTAGCATCTGAAGCCGAGGAGGTTACAAATCTTTTCTTGCCTCGTCGATACGACACTGAGACCCAATGCAGTGTCCGCGCTTGTCTGAACTTTCTCTTCTTGAACACTTTCTTCCTGACCGCATTCTTAGGCGGTTCCGTGTCAGTGAGGGACCTGAGCAGGTAGGCCTTACAAGTAATCTGATTGCCAACGTGAAGACCGCTTCTGTACGCTGTGTGGAGATACCTCACTGCTATCACTTGCATGATCTGATCGCAAAAATAATTGAACGATTATCCAAACTTATACGATTCTTAGTTTCAATTTACAGTAGATCTTAAATAATCAGAAAGCGTCTACCATAGCAATGATAATTAGGGCCATAACAGCATTAAACCGCCATGAAACTGACATCATTTCGTTAATGAGTTTTTCCTCGCAGCCATAATTCCATATCGTTAATTGTTTCTGAAAACAATGATTAATAAGTTTTTAGTAGTTTTATAAGTTCGAAAACTGTTTAGATACCCCTTATCACAATATTTCTGCAGTAGGTATCTACAGCACGTCTTTATGCCAGACCTTTTAGAAGCGAAACGGTACGACACATGATGTAGGACACCGTTCGATTATGTCATGCCAAATTAAAACTAGGTACAATAAATACTAGAGCTACGCTTCCGACCAAAAATATGTACGTTTGCTTAATTTTGGATTACAGTCAAGCAAACATTTTGGGGTCAAAGCAAAGCAAGGAACATTAAAATGATTACCGCAGGGTTGTACTTGTATATGGTTCCCGGTTGTGTGACTCCATGGTGTATACAAGGGTACAATTCTTCCATGGAACAACAACTGTACGGGACGTTGTCTGATACAAACTTGTGGTTTGAACTGTAGGAAAATATATAAGTATCATCACTTTCCTAACATTACAACGGTTTACTCTAATTCTTGCTATTGCTATCATTGTTCGGGTTTTACGGTGAGACTCGAGAAACTTATATTTTCCAATGAAATTACATAATTCGGGAAACAGGCGATTCATAAAAATGAGACATAAGTAATCACTATGCTTAGGTAGGTGCTGTTGCTATGACTATCCTCGTAAAAGGAAACGTTATAGCACCTATCAGGATTATTTTAGGTAAGTATCTTAACCAACCTAGGTAATTCGATTGTTTATACTAACAATGTTTTTGAGTCGATATGCTCCCCGTTCATATACCACGGGATATAAAACCACTCCTGGAAGTTGACTCGGCCGCAGCAGTGGAACCTCGTCTGTAGTCTGTCTATAGCCACTTTAGATGGGAGGTGGCTTGAGTATCTCAGCATGGCTTTAGTGATACCACCTTTGATCTTAGCTGTAATAGTTCGCACGTAGTAAATTCACTATTAAAAACAAACGTGGGTTTAGTAAGAACTTCATCAATCAGATTTTACTAGTGGGTAGGTGTGTACTTATCTACATTACATAACTT
Source organism: Trichoplusia ni (assembly GCF_003590095.1). NCBI lineage: Eukaryota > Metazoa > Arthropoda > Insecta > Lepidoptera > Noctuidae > Trichoplusia > Trichoplusia ni. Next base: position 13,599 of record NW_020799867.1, read on the forward strand.
ATGAAGTATGATGTAACCTCGTATAATTGTTGACTGAAGTCCGGAATAAAACATGATTGCGAGGAATATAATTATCATGATAATTAAAGCCCAAACGTAATAAAAAAGGCCGTTAGTAACGTCGTATTCTCTCTTTGGCAAACCAGCCTTGAATAGCTGATATAATCCGTAGAGCTGTAAACATTTTATATCTTTATTTCCACATAAAGGATCCAAAGTATTTATGATAAACAAACTCTATAATATACCTACTTTTACACCTAAGCCAGCATGATAGGTTTCTAACTATAATAGTAGACGTAATTTCAGAAACAAAATGTAACTTTTCCGGTAAGTAATAAGTATGTAAAGGTATCAATACATAAAGAAGCTAGACAAGCATGCGGGGTTGTAAATATGGCCAGGGGCTTCATTAATTTGAACCCTCTTAGTGGCCTCTGTAAATTTTATATGCAACATTTGGTACCTCTATAACAACTGCAATAACAGAACCGCAAGCAATAATAACGGGTATAGCATTGCCATCTGGCCAACACACAAGATCCAGCAATGTTCCCTCTTCACTACGTATGCCTTCCGAAGTATTTACCAACCATATCAGATAGAATATTACTACAGGCATGCAAGCCATCATCAGCATCCGTATGTTATTAAAAGAAGCCCACGTTAGATACATTTTCAGTTTTCTTAGTATTATATTCAATAATAAGATTTTAATGTGTGCCTTCAATTTGTGACAGTGACTTATTTAAATTTTATTGCTTAAAAGAATATTAGGTTCCAGAAGAGAAATAAAAAAAACTTCAAGTTACAACCTTCAGCTCTGATTTTAAGGTTCAAAGCAGTTCAAATTTTAATGCAACTGGCAATGTCAGTGTACTAGTGTCAAAACTACATTATTGTCATTATAGTTGTCAAAGTGAACTGACAATGTTATCATTGATTCATTATGAAAATGTGTGAGAAATAAATTCGTAACGAATACTTGTTTTTTTATTATTATTTTGTTTATGTTTCTTTATAGTCTTGAGAATATATTTTATTAAACAGTGCTTTAAGTTACTATGAATGAACAAACTTCACGGAAACTATGGGTGATAAAATTTTGTTTAAAAGTTGTCTATCCAAAGTACAACTACTACTATTTCCTGGTTTACCTTGCGATAAGGTTTAGAATTTGGAACCAAAAGCGGAATCCTAATCGTGAAGATATGGATGCATTTGAAATTAAGACACTTCCTCCTCATATACTGAAAACATTTTTAAAAGAAAGATTAGAAGACAATTTACCTGTTCTTATAAATAAATGCATTGTTATATCTAAAGAACAATTTATCCAGCTTGGCAGCGAAAACTTATTTTATCTGGACAATGGAGTACTTTGGGTTGGTTTGAAACTAACTGCATCTGAGAGAAGAAAGTACAAAGCAAATGTCAATGAAAACAAAGAAATCAAATTTAATCTCCACTTTATGACATCAGAACTGCACAAAAAGCTATGGACTGGATCAGCTAAGAGTGATATAGATAATTTAAGAATAGTACCAATAGTAGGATCTAAGCATGTCTCTGAGAATGTAGCATTTACTAATGAAATTGAATTTTTTAATATTAATTCTTGCTTTGGATTGAATGTAGCAAAAGACATATCTGTGACATTCCATCCTGTGCCATGTTTGGACAGCGCACCCAAGATAGCAGCTGTGGCAGAAGTAAGCCTCATAGTGAATGATTATGACTTAGCAAATGATTTTATAAAAGAGGTTTTAAGCAATCACTTTGAAGTACCCAAGTTAGTGAGTACAAATGACATTATCTGCATAGACCTCACTCCTGACATGACAGCTAAATATCATTATAAGTACTTAGACTTGGTCAACTCAACAGGCAGACTATATTTCAAGTGTAAAAAGTTAAGCAGTGATGCTGAAGTGACAAATGAATCCAAGGACAAAGTAGTACATGCATTTTTTATTGTAAAAGGTGTCACACAGTTGACATTAGGAGAAAATATACACAGTTTAAAGCCAAAGGATGAATATTTCAAACCACCACTGTACAAAAACTCCAATGTTATATCTCAGCTATGTCCAACTGGGTTGAAAGAAAAATTTAATCAGATTCAAGAAACTATCTATCCATTCTTGACTGGTGAATTAGGTTTGTATTTCAACTAAACATTTTTTCATTAAACATATTATGAGAGAGCAAATACTCTGATTGAAACTATAAATATGATTATGTTATAATCAGAGATTAATTGAACCTTTTTATTACAGATGATTTGTTGTCATCAATGTCAAGTCCTATAATACCTATGTTACTTCTTACTGGGGCAACAGGATCAGGCAGATATCTTCTTGTCAAAATACTGGCAAAATACAATGGTGTGTGTGACTTTAAATATTATTCCCCTAATATTATGTAGTGAAATTTGACTGCATGCATAGTTGAGTGGTTGAGGTCATTCAGCCATTATATTAAACAAGCTCGTTTATTTCTTAAAATTGAGAATCATCTATTATTGTGTAATTATTTATTAAAGGAATGAACTGCCTGGCAATAGACTGCAATGCGCTTCAGAGTTCAACTGCCAAACAAACAGAAAGCAAGATCAACTCCACTGTGCAGAAGGCAAAGGCAGCTGCTCCTGTTATTGTGGTTTTGGATAACTTTGAGGTAATACTAGCTAACCCAACCTAGTTATGTTCTTCATAATATATGTGAAACAAAATGATGCTAGGACTGTAAAGAGCATAATTTCATGAAAAGATAATCAAAATGTGGTAGCATTTAGTTGTTAATAATTGTGAACATTCGTCCAGTATTTTTACGGTTCATTTTGGCGTAGTATCAAAATAATTTTGAAAAGCAATTTTCTGCACGCAGCCATAATGTACTCAGGATCTAAAGGAATTTCATGAATTTCTTCTTAATTTATTTCTTCTTATTCTTTTCTAGGTGTTTGCAGTTGATCCAGAAAACAATGAAGACTGCAGAGTCTTAGAATACTTTATGAATACTATCACAGATTTATACCAGAACTACACAAAGCATCCCATTGTATTCATAGCTATAACAGAGAGACAAGACTTGAAGCCAAATGTGTTGAGATTGTTCCTAGAAAAGTTTCACATACCAAGACTTAATGCTCAACAGAGGTATGAAATGTTAGAGTGGTTGGCGTCAGTCATGCAGCTCAACATAGATGGAGAAGAAATTGTGCCGACAAAGAACTTTTACCCACACGAAGACCTGGTCAGCCTAAGTAAATCTTCAAAGACGTCTTACAAAGAGTAGCAGCGAAAACGGAGACCTTTCTGTACGGTGATATAGACACGCTTCTCCATTTTGCGATAAGAGAATCTTATCTGAAACAGCGTAATGGTTATAATCAATTGCCGCCTGATCCAAACTTGCATTTAGTTCAAGAAGAAGACTTTAATTCTGCACTAGGTAAATATGTGCTAATGGAAATATTTTAGATACCCCATTCAAAACCTGTTTGACTGATAGGAATTATTGAATATAATATGTCTTTTTAATTAACTGTTTTCAGAATCTATCAGAGGACTACAAAGTCAACATTTAGATGCTCCAAAAATTCCAAAAGTGTACTGGAAAGATATTGGCGGATTAGATATACTGAAAAAAGAACTGTTAAAGACCATAGAGTTTCCCATCAAATACCCACATTTATTCAAAAATTCAAGTCTAAAAAGATCAGGTAAGATAATATTTAAAAGGATTAAAGCTTCTTTCTGTTTCTTTTTATGATTTACTAAATAACTGTGATGTATATTTCAGGTATTCTACTCTATGGTCCACCAGGTTGTGGCAAAACGCTTGTAGCAAAAGCAGTCAGCACTGAGCTTAATGTGAGCTTCTTAAGTGTAAAAGGACCAGAACTACTTAACATGTATATTGGACAGTCAGAAGAAAATGTTAGGAAAGGTATGTATAATATGAGACTCGAGAAAGACATTTATGAGATCAAAATGGCTATCAACAAGTGCCGGTGACTGTTGCGGGTGGCCACCACAGTACGCAAAGTATTGGAATTTATGGCGCCATTTCCGAAGCATGAGATCGACATGCGGTGCCCAAAACTAAAGGCCGCACGCTTTTAAAAACGTTTCCGAAAGCTCGGTGAAACAGACTAGTCTGCGTTTAAGTTGCAAATGCTCCGATCCAAAACAATACAACTTGATAAAAAAAAGACACACCAAGATGGGTTACCTTCTTATGAAGTACGATGGCCAATGGAGTATAGATATTATTTCATAAATGTTTGTTATCCAGTTTTTGAGTCAGCGCGCGCGTCGTCGCCGTGCATCGTGTTCCTGGACGAGCTGGACGCGCTGGCCCCGCGCCGAGGTGCCGCCGGTGACTCGGGCGGCGCCAGCGACCGCGTCGTCAGCCAACTGCTCGCAGAACTAGATGGCGTTGCTAGCGGGGAAGGTAAGCACTGACAACTGTTAGAAACCAGTCTAAGGTTGCCAGCCATTGAAACGGAACAGAAAAACTAAGAAATATTTAACAAGACAAATATTTTTTTATTATAAAGATATTAGTAGTCTACAATCCTCTCCAGTGCCACCCTATTGGTAAATTCTTTAAAGTTTTTCTGCTCTGCGTCACTCTAGTTTAAGCAGTAGACAGCCATATTTTTATAATAACTATCGTGAGACTGATTCATTCGGGTCCGAAACTAGTCGGGCTACCCCGATAAATACGCGTGAGTAAACCGTTGTTACATCATTTAATAGTAGACAGCCAATTTAATAACTTGCGCGACCCAGAAATCCTTTAAAGCCGAATATCTATCTTATCCAGTTTGATTACCTCTTCTTCTTTTCATTGAACTGAACTCAATTTAAAACTCATCAGATGCAGATACAACGAGTTTTGTATTCATAATGGGTGCTACGAATCGTCCGGACTTACTAGAGCAGTCACTGCTGCGACCGGGCCGCCTGGACAAGCTCATATATGTGGGCCCCTACTGCGGGCTCGAAGAGAAGACTTGCGTACTTAAAGCACTCTGTAGAAAGTAAGTTATCTTACTGCATGCCTTAACTTTATGTCGATCGGAGTGCATGAGGGCCAAAATATACGACTGCACGAATAGCCGAGTGTTTGTCGTCATCACACCAAATTCAATGTGCGCGACGTGTCGCGGGTTCGATCTCCGCGTAGGACAAGTATTTGTGTGAATGCTTGTTCTGAGTCTGGGAGCCTTTGTTAATGTGATTTGTATGAAAAAAAAAGTTTTGCGATATGTCATACCGCCATCTATCGATATCTATCAAGAACTACAGCTACTTGGCCGAAATCCAATGCTGTAGCCCAAATTATTACAGTCACCAGTTAACTATATGTCTGTATGTGCAGTAACAAGGTTCGTGAGGAGGTGGACCTGAGCGCCGTGGCGGCGGCCCTGCCCGACAGCTGCACGGGCGCCGACCTGCTGCAGGTGGTCAGTACCGCGCGCGCCGCCGCCGTGCGCGCTCTCGTGGCCAAGCTGCACGCTGGTAAGTGCTACTGGAAAACGATACTGCATAAAAAATATCTAAAACATCATTTCCCGAAGTATTGAGATTGTTGGGCCCAGTCAGTTTTTGATATCATCCTTGTTATAATCTTGTCCAACGAAATTATTACTAATATTTACTATTTTCTTTTTCTTATAATCTCAAATTAATGCTACCACTATTTAATGCTATGTTCATAAAACCCATGTGGTTTCGTTCTAGGTGCAGTAAAAGAGAGTGAATTAAGCCCAGACTCTGTTATTATAGGCGCTACTGAATTACTACAGCGCAGTAGAATCATTTCGACCGTCTGTTACACACCGGAAGAGTTGGCGTACTACGAATCACTGAAAGACACAAATGTAGTTGTATTAATCTAGTCTTTCACTAAATAAATTATTGATGTTATATGTAAATAATTGTTATTAAAATAGGCATTAAATGGACTGAGGTAAACAGGAGCTGGTTCTCTTTTTCAATAAAGGCTTAATCAAATTTATTGGTTTTATTGTGTTTCATTTTTAAATTGTGTCTGCGAAAGGAAGAAATGATCTTATAAACATTGCTCGCGGATGAAAGAAAAAGAAGACCACAGACATTTTCGACATGCTTTTAAGAGTTTACGTTAGTGCGTTAGTGAAGATGTTTCTGGTAAAATGATTTTTTTAAGGTTTTATAAAACCACTAAAATCATAAATATAGTTCATTAACGTGCTTTGAGTCTTGTGGTATAATTTGACCACTTCTGTACAGCGCCTTAGGAAGGTGCCGCCAGGTGGTCGCCGGGAAGAAAAGAGTATGAGTTCACAAGACAGCATAGATAGATCTTACATGTCGGATAGATCTTACTATACCAGTTTATAGTTCAAAGGAAGGCAAGTGTTTTACATGCCCGAGTTGCGTTGTAAATTGTATA
>NW_020799868.1:0-20199 GCF_003590095.1 Trichoplusia ni
GGAGTGCCCCGTGAGCATGGCGGGCTCCAGCCACCTGCAGATGTGTGCAGAGCGGCGAGCTGGCCGGCGGCGCGCTGGCGGGCGGCGCGCGCGCCTACCCGCGCCCGCGCCCGCCGCGCTGCACTACGGGACCACCGCCCCGCACCTCGCCTACAACAACCAGCCCCCGTACGTACTTACCGCGAGGCTTCCATTCTACACAACTTCCATAAACTTGCACTTCACTTTATTTGTTCATTTCTTTATTCTATGTAGCAGTGGCAGTACTAGAGCCCAGAGTGGAGGCGGTGGAGGAGGAGACAGTGAAGTTCCTAGCGACCAGACATTGTCCGATCTCTTAGATGAGGTGATCGAGAACATGCCCGACGCTGACCGATCGGCAGCCGACGTTAATGTTCGGCAACGACAAGTAAGTGTTTTATTCTGTATAAAAATTACAGTCTTGTTAATTTGTCTTATTAATGACTACTGCAGGCTTAACGTTTTATTTTAATGTAAGGTTTAAACAATAGAACGATATTCTAACAGGGAATGAAGGAGAAGAACGCCATGATCAACGCCATCCGGCAGAGCCTGATGCAGTGTGAAACGGTAGGCAAGGCGGCCGGCGGGTCGAGCCCGGGCGGCGGGGCGGGCGCGGCGGGCGCGGCGGGCGGCGCGGGCGGCGCGTACGCGGGCAGCCCGGCGCGCGCCGCGTCCCCCGAGCCGCGCGAGCGCTGGCGCGCGCTGCAGGCGGGCGCCGCGCTGTACGCCGACCCGGCGCGGGCGCGCGCGCTCGTCGAGCAGCAGCGAGCGCGACTGCTCGAGCTGCAGCGCACGCAGCAGATGCTCGTGTCGCCAGAGGTATGATAAAAATTATTAAGGTAGCAATCACAACTACTTTTATGCACTTCTTAATCAAATGTAATATAATAAGAATTTCTTAAATCCGCCGTCGATAGCTGTCAGCTATCGACGGAGACTAGGATTTACTTTCATTATTATAATGATTAAATATTGATTACAGGCTACTGAGCAACCACAGGCTGATTTGGGCTCCACCATCAACGCCTTGGTTTCAGCGACTCCGCCTAACGTGACTTTAACACGTACGGACTATCAACATCAAATATATCACCAAAACAGTAAGTACTGTCTTCTTGTATGTAGTTCAAATATTAACAACAAATAAAGGTAGAAATTTTACTGTATTATTAATGTACGTAATATTACGTAAATAAGTATGTAATTATTTACAACTATCTTTACAGGTCAAATGGGTCCACATTATGGTACCAATAAAATAACGACATCGCAACAGAATCCAATGTTGAGTCGACAGCTCAGTGTAAGTATTATTTAGTTGATTTATAATCAGTTTGAACAAATCAAGGCAACCAATAATTTTGTACATTTTATGGTTTTGAATATATTTGGAAGATATTAATGTAGTGTGTTGCGTGTGCAGGTGGCTGGATCAGGCGGGTATTCTCGCGGCGGCGGTGCGGGCGGGCACTCGGCGGCCGCGCTGCACACGCCCATGACGCCGGCGCCGCCGCCCTCCACGCCGCAGCCCTACCACCGGCCGCCGCACCAGCCGCACGCGCCGCACGCGCCTCACGCGCCGCACCAGCCGCACGCGCCGCATGCGCCGCACGCACCGCTCGCGCCGCGCCCGCATCTAGGTAACGCAACCATGTCATAGCGTCAAACCTTATCGCTGAGGATTTATTTCATCTGACATTACCGTAACGGTGTCGTAAAATTTTTGTCACGCATATACTCGGTCAATATTTTGAAAATATTTACGACTTACGGCATAGAATTTAGCTCCCAATATTTTATATAATACTAACGTTTGCTTAATAAACTTTACGCGGTATTTACATTTCCTTATAATAATTATATCATTTACTTATAAGGGTGGTCTTGTGGTTTTAGATTAGTTGTTTTAAGCGTAGTTTTGCTTATAACGTATAAAATAAACAGGTATTTACATTATTAATTAAGGAAAAATAATAATCAAACATAAATTTTTCAATAGTTATAATATGCTTCAAAAAGAAATATGGTAGATATAGTTTAGAACATTGAAAATGAGTTTAGTTTGATTCAGCATGTTAAAATAAAAAACATCGCATGTCCCGTAGAGTTTAGTTATAGAAAGTCCCGTCAAAAGCGGGATAACTTCTCTTAAATTCTAGACGAAAGTAACCTATTTGCATGTCTATGGCTTAACTATCTGGTATCTATGAAAATCTTTTGAATGCAAGTCGGTAGTTATGATGCGATGAAATAGATTTTTTCGGTCGCATAATCTCCATTTCGAGATACAAATCGTCGTAAGGTGCAACTACGGTAATCATTTGGTATACGGTTATCGTTTCGCCGACAACGCTTTTTCGCTAAGCGTTGTATCATCCTGGCATCTTCGACCCACTTACTCCCTGATTTCGCGAAAAAAGGGAGCAGGCGCATCGAATTAGGTAGGTCGGTCAGCTATTACGGCGCCGTGCCCGCTGTCCGTAGTACTTAACTCGGCGTGTGTGGCAGTGGGAGGCTACTACGAGGAAGGCGGCGCGGGCGCGGCCGGTTACTGCGGCGACTACGCGCGCTGCACGCCGCTGGCGCCGCACGTGCCGCACGCGCAGCACGCGCCGCACGCGTCCCACGCGCCGCACGCGCCTCACCCGCCCCTCGACCATCAGCACGCATGTGAGTATGTCGGACGCCCACTGCCGCCGACTGCCACTCGCAGAGTGCGAACCACTTACCCAGAAACACTTCTACAACTTTTAGGAGGCAGACAAAGTACCAATTTCACCTTGTATCGAAATATTTGATTTAAATGTCAATTGTGGTACGAGTGAGGTAAGGCGATCGAGTAGAGCTCAGTTCAAACTTTTAACAATAATTATTTCTTCCGATACCTATCGCTCTGCATGAATAATAATAAACTTTTGCATTCTGCGCTTAAACATCCTTTCGCTTTCCTGATATGATTTATATGAATGAATCTGCATTTAAATTAGATTTGATCCGGGAACAGTTGTTTCTTTTACTATACTGGAGGTCGAGTAAAGGTAACAAAGTAGTGAGGCTCGCCGTGGCCGCGGGCCGGGCGCGGGTTGTAGCACGCACGGTGTTGCAGGCGCGGGCAGCGGCGCGGGCGCGGCCGGCACCTCCGAGTACGTGCGCAACGAGCTGCGCGCGGTCGTGGGCGCGCGCTCCGCCCGCCCCGACCTGCACCCGCTGCAGCCGCCCGACATGGACTCGCTCATGAGCTTCGACATGACCCCACCCGGTACGTTGCTACTACTCTGACAACACCAGCTCTATACTTAGAATGGACTGTTCAGATGTTGTCTCATACTGCCGATATTACTCGAGTTATGTTTTGACTAATTTAAAAAAATATTTTAACCGCATTTAACTTGTTAATATTTGTATGTTCTATATAAGTAAATGTGTAAAGTAATGATAGTTTTACAAAGTGAGTGATATAATTTTAATTCTTACAGATTGTAATTATGATTTACTTAAATAACCGAAGATAAAGTGCTACCTAGCCAGTTTTAATTTTTAATTCAAAATTAAAATAAATTTATATGGATACTGCTGTGGAGGTGGTTCCCACTGTGATCGCGAATTGTTACCTTTTTCAAAACAATTTGGAGAAAGTACCTCTAGGTAGTATTTATGTAGCACTATTTTTATATCATGTCAGTTATAAGGACTAGCCATGCAACAATCACCGATACAAGGATACACATTATATTTTTTTATCACCATGTGATCGATATATTTCGAAATTAATTAATTTGTCTGTGTCATAGCATCGTATGTTATACTAATGTCGTTCAGTTGTTTTTGTATTTTGAAATAGTAGGTCTTCAATAGAGATTCAAGGTGATACAAAATTGCGATTTAAAATATTTATTCTGCTGTAGTTTGGACAGTACTTAGAAATCCTCCTAGACAACAGTGTATGTATTTGTATTTATTAGCTAGGTGTATTTGTTTCATCTGAATCAGATTAATGTGATCTAGTTATATCTCAAGATATAACAAGAATATCTTCACAAAATCTCAGGATAAATCATATTGGCTAACGTTATAAGAGACCATTAACTGTCTGAATATATTCGGGAATGTGAACAACAATATTTTGGGACATAAAGAAACAATGCTCGTCGAGCGTGTTTTCTTAACATTGTCAGTGTAGGGATAACCACTGCCAATGTATACGTGTGTACGTACGTAGGTGGCGGCAGTGTGGTGGGGGGCCGAGCGTCCTCGGCGTCGACAAATTCGTGGGAATCGCAACAGAGCACCCCGGTAAGCTTGGGACGCGATCAGCGAATACAAAATATCATCTAGTCACTTCACTTCCTTATCGGTTTTCATTATTTTGTAGACCTACTTATAATTATTACGTCTGCTCTGCTGCGTGTGTTGTCGATTCGATCATCTTGATACTAGAGCTGATTTAAGGAAATGTACCAAAGTTAGCTAAATGAAGATGTCTTAACCTAATCCTTATTATATCTCCAATAACCAAGTGAAATGAAATAATTTAAATAAATTTAATTTAAATTTCCAAAGTCTAAAAAGCTTAAAATTGGTACATTCCTGAATTTTGATAAGCTTTTGTGATGTGATGTCTAATAATTTGTTTCTTATCCTAGAGAAAACTATTTAATACAAAAGTAACGCAAATAATGATTTTTTAGAAATTAAAAAATATATAACTTACAATATTATAATGTCAACGGCTTTTAGGATTTAACTTCCAAAATACTTTTCAGCTTATTTTGAACAGTGGGAGAATTTGGCATGCACAGACAATAAAGTGTGGTGGAGGTTTTGTGACGTTGTAGTAATAAAACAAAAATAAATTATTGCAATAGTTTTGCTTCTTGTTCGCTTATGAAATGTTAGAAAATTGCGTTTTAATTCAGTTTTCGTAGATATACAACAGACGATTGCATGGCGGTACTGTAGGACTGGTAAACCGGATTATTCTATTAGAAACTTAATACACGAGTAGCGATCAAGGTTGATCTATCATAGGTAGTTTAATATTAATAATACATAATATTTAATCAATTTTTTCTCTTTGCGTTTTCAATAAAAAACAAACCAAAAAATGCTTAAAACTGATACATACGTTTGTGCAGCACATTTTTAGGAATAAAAATAATGAAACACTTTTTTATCCGTATTGTTAACACTCTTCAAAACTATGTTCTTATGTTGCCTGAATGTAGTCTAATTGTCATTGGGACAATATTTTGATCGATCCTCGTGTATCGTAAATACATTATTTTGCTTAAAATGCTATAGTAAAAACACTTTCGATTTAAACGTTTTTTTCAGGCATTAACTATATTTTCTCTGATTAGATTTTCTTATTACTCATATTCAACAATTTAATGAAATATTTTTATGTATTATGTCAATGCAATCAGAAGTCAGTAGTAAACGGAAATATCTTCTGTTTTATTGATAACTTGATGAGAATAAATAAATACAATTGGTGGTTTCATCATTGCATATCTAAATAAAAATCTCCAAACGTCGACTACCTGCGTAACGTCCGTTATTATATTTGGAAATATAAATATTACGGATGTACACCGCACAGTATAGTCTCCTCCCAGGCATTTGACTGATGTGTTTGCACTCTGTTGTGGATAGGCGCACCAGGTCGGTAGCGTTGTGTGGAGTGGTAGTGACCTGTCCGTTTGGTTTCGCGCAGAGTACTACGGAGGCGGGCTCGGCGGAGGCGGCGGCGGGCGGTGATGAGGCGCGCGCGGCGGCGGGCGCGGGGCAGGAGGCGAAGGCGTCGCTGCTGCAGAAGCTGCTGTCGCAGTAGCTGGCCTGCCCGCGCCTCTCTCTCGCTGAACTTTGCATTTATTAATTTCTCGCTTCATCGGATGGACGTTTACCGAAGATTCTTAGATTCCAGCGTAACGAACGTCGTCGTTCCGAGTTACGATCTACGTGGTACCTCTGCGGCTGTAAATCTCACTCCCGTGAGAATAATATAGTACATACGCGTATTTATAGACACCTTTAATGTAGTCTAGTAGTGCTAGTGATGTTTTCGAGTTGTATAAATCGTTTCGTTAATGACATATTACTTCTAAGTTCTTTGAGAAACTAGATTTTATAAATATGTATGTAACTATGCTCTAATTTTAACGAAAAAACGAATCGATGCGAATTTCGTAGCTTCCTGTGATGGAAAAAAAAATAGTGATTTAAAATTATTTTATTGATTCGTACGCCCAGTACACATACACAATGTACAATAGAAATATACTGCGTGCAATATTCTGCCGTCCTAAGAAAGAAGGGCACAACTAACATTTTTATCTAAATCGAGTTAAATACATATTCGGAATCAGGAAAAAAAGGCCTATCTGCCTAATTTTTTGTATATTTCTAACAATAAAACAAACAGAGATAGCATAAGCATAAAGGGCACAACTGTACCATTTTTTAAGATTTTGTAAAGAGAAAGGTCACATTGTGATATATGTCTCCTACTTCACATTTATGTCTTTAATATATTTAGTTGAAAAGGCATAATTGGCGCACATTAAATATGAAGGGCTTATGTGGCAATTGTGCTATTTTTTTAAACCAACACCTTAGCAAGAAGTGTAGAAAGAAAGTCACAACTGGCGATTGTGTCTTTACTATTTAACCTACTCCTTAATATTTTGTATAAAAATAGGCACACTGGCAGTTATGCCTTTACTACTTACCCTACTTCTTAATATTTTGTAAAAAAATAGACACACTGGCAGTTATGCCTTTACTACTTACCCTACTTCTTAATATTTTGTAAAAAAATAGACACACTGGCAGTTATGCCTTTACTACTTACCCTACTTCTTAATATTTTGTAAAAAAATAGACACACTGGCAGTTATGCCTTTACTACTTACCCTACTTCTTAATATTTTGTAAAAAAATAGACACACTGGCAGTTATGCCTTTACTACTTACCCTACTCCTTAATATTTTGTAAAAAAAATAGACACACTGGCAGTTATGCCTTTACTACTTAACATCTCTACAGAGAAATGAGGTGAGGGGAGCGAGGTATGAGTGAGCTTACGCCAGTTGTGCCCGGCGTGTCGAGACGAATCCACGCGAGTCAGTGCCGCGCTCTGGTAAGATTATTTTTGTTACGTATTTCTATCGCCCATTCTATAATATAAAGTCTATCAACCTAGTAATTTAAATAACTTCATATTTTCTTTGTTTAATTAATCTTAGAAGGGTTAGTATAATAATAGCGAAATACAAATGTCGAAGCTGCGCCGCCGCGCCGGAGGGTCGCGTGCGCGATAGTCAAAAAACGACCGTTATTTCTGCTTATTATTGTGTGGGTAGATGTCGTTAACTAAACGCTATTAGTTCACGACATCTACCCACAGTTTAAATTTCACCCAGACCCAAACCCAGACGTCTGGGTTTTTTGATACAGGGTGTAGTTTTAGATATACTGGGTGTAAAAAAGTTAAAAGGGATAATTATAAGTTTTAAACCGCTATCGCAATGTTTGTGTATTTTAGTTTTTTTAGCAACGTAGCCATAATAAAGAAATTGAATTGATTCTTTTTGGGGAAGCTGGGGATATGTCTGTTATGCAGATAGCGTCGCTTTGCGGAAGTTAGCATGTAATAAATAATCTTTATTTATTTTCAGCAATATGTCATCAAGAAGCGCAAGATTAATCAATGCTGCTTTACGCAAAACAGACTGTGATGAACAGATCTTAGATGAACCTGTTCCATCCACAAGTGGGATACAAAACTATCGAGATCAAGCAGCAAGTGAGGAAGATTGTCATGATTTTGATTCTGATGATTCTGTAATCGATAAAGATTACAAATTACCTGAAAAACCGAACCGAAACATTAGTAGCAGTGACTCAGAAAACGACATTATACCGTGTTCACAAATAATTCGGCACACAACGATTGAAGCATCACCGGAAGAATCATCAGACCCAGAAACAAACGAAGAACAAATAACGAAAAAAGGCAATATAAGGAAGCGGAAAACATATAACATTAGCTTAAAAGAGCGAAAGAGAATAAAGAATGAAGAAAGAATAGGCACTAAATATTTTGTAAAACCTGGTTGTCGTGAAAACATCTGCAAAAAAAAGTGCTCAGAGCGTTTTCCAGATGAGATTCGCAAAAAAATTAATGTCAATTTTTGGAAATTGTCATGGACGGAACAGAAATACTTTTTTATATGTCATACCAGCACAAAAAAACCAGATAGACCTAAAACAGAGAAAACGATGTCAATGAAGGTAAACATTACACACGATCGAAGACTATAACATACTTTTTGGTAAATGAAAACGGCGAGAAAATTTCAGTTTGCAAAACTTTTTTCCTCACTACACTAGGCTATAACCAAAATAACTGTAAGGCAGTAAGAAACGCTCTTGAAAGTGATTATAAGCCCGAATTATATCCAAAACCTCTTGTTGATGGACGTGGACGCAACCCGAATCCTCAAAAACTAGATTCTGTTAAAGTCACGGAACATATAATGTCATTTAATCCTGCAGTATCTCACTATAGACGTGAGCACGCCCCTAACAAAAAGTATTTGCCTTCAGACCTTAATATACGTATAATGTATGACCACTACTGTGAAACCGATCCTGAAATAAAAGTATCTTATGGATTTTACAGAAACTTGTAAGAGAACTTAATATCTCATTTACTAAATTAGGACAAGAAGAGTGTGAGCTATGTGAAAAATTTATTATACACAACCCTCGTCGGGAAATGATTAGGCATAGAAATTGCAAAGATTGTAAAGACTACGAAGCACACCATGACAGATATATATTAGCTCGCCAAAAATATGAAATGATGCTGACAATCAAACACAGAAGAAAAATGACACAGACACTCTAATTTTTGCCGTAGATCTAGAAAAAGTTATAATGTTACCCCGCATGGAAGAGTTCAAAACTGTGATGTTTTGCCCGCGGCTTATTGTTTTTAACCAAAGTTTTGTGCCAATTGGTGAAAAACATATACATGAATTAGGTCTAACTTTTGCAGCTTTATGGCATGAAGGATTATCTGGAAGAAAAAAAGAGGATATCGTGAGTTGCTTCAGGGCCTTTTTTATGCAAAATAGAGACCTTAAGCATATCATTTTGTGGCTCGATAACTGTGCAGCACAAAATAAAAATTGGACCTGTATTCTTATCTGATATATTTGGTAAATTCTACAGAAGTTAACTTTGAAACTATTACTTTACGCTACTTGGAAACTGGTCACACATTCATGGCTGCAGATGAATTCCACCACAGAGTAGAGAAATCTCTCAAAACAAAAAAGCGTGTTTATGACTTTGACGACTTTTGTAATGCTGTATCTAATACTGGCTCTCGCACCATGGTAAAGAAGATGGAAGTTCAAGACTTTTACGATTTTGAAGACTGTTCTTCGACATTTAAATTAAAAAATTCTAACCCGAGAGCTTATTTAAATAATATTACTGAGACAAATTTTCGAAGAGGATCTAATTCACTTTTTTACAAGAGTAGCCATGGTACTCAAGAATACTTCCAGCTAGATTTTCTTAAGATAAAAAATATTAAACAAGGGATACCACATCCAAGACAGAAGCTTGTTCCAAGGGGTATCACGAGTGAAAGGAAATCAGCTATACTCACAAAGCTTGGTCCACTTATGCCACTACCAGAAAGGTTTTTTTGGGAAACATTACTGTAAATGATCAGTCACTCGATTTGATTCAAAACTTTGAAGACTAAAATTAAAGAAGACTGATTTTATTATACTCACTTTAGTGAAGTTTTTAAGTAGTATTAAGAATAATTGATATGTAAGCAAAGTGCCTTGATGTTTCTCATTTTAAAGTTGTTGGCGTGGCGTATTTGGTTGTTTGTGCCTTTTAACGTAATATTATTGTTTCTAACTTATTTTTTATGTTAAGATAAAATAAATTAAGATAATTATCTATTATATGCATAAATTTAAATTTAAAATGGTCATGGTCTTATATGTAGTATATAAATGCATGTATTGACATTCACAAAATTTCGAAAAACATAGTTAGTAATGTAATTTTCAATAAAAACTAAAAAAAAAATCAAACTTGATTTTTTCAATATTTGCAAAATGTTAGTTGTGACCTTCTTTCTTATGACGGCAGTATTGTATAGAAATAAACACATATTTTGGGCGTTGTGAACGTTATGTATTATAGTATGAAAGTCAGATGTTACCTGTTATGACAAAGTAATTTGTATTATAGTATATGATGACGAGACGTCGAGTGAAATGGTTTCTCTTATGGAGAATATTATTTTTACGTGTAAATAATATGTTGTTAAATTATAGCTGTTGCTTTATTGTAAATATTTTTGTTAAAATATTTCATTGTCTTTCGTGCATGGTACAATTTTTTTTTATTTCAATCTTATTATGTAATTGATTAAATCATTATAAATATTATTTGATGTCTTTTCCAACATTATTTACCTCTCCATTTATGTTTGCTTATTTTTTGAATTTTGTATACAGCGATCTAATTTATGTTATAATCACAAAACTTTTTATCGACCTGTGAGTATAGCGTTTTACCTGATACAAAATATGTGTTAATATTTTTGAAACTTCCCAAAATGATTTTAACTTATATTTATGTAAATGATTTTATATATTTTTTTATTTGTAATTATAACATAAATATGTCGTTTCGGAGAAAGAGTAAACCCCCCTTATAAAATTGTTACATATATATGAATTCTATAAATGGACTAACTTATCTATTTGGTGTTTGTACCGTAACACAATGGCGTATACTCGTCGTAAATAATAAACAATTTGAATTGGTAACAAAATGTGCTATAAATATATTTTTGACTTAGGAATATTTCGCTATTTCATCGCACATTGTGCATATTTTGAATTTAATAAATAACAGAATATTGATGATCTAAATTATGCACCATAGGTATTGTCATAACTTAATGGCTAAATATACACGTTTTTGACACGAATATAACGATTTTGATGTTGCTACGTTTAATTATCAATGTATTTCCGTGTCTATTGTCTCAAATTAATGAAACTAATATTTGAAAATAAAATTTAGCAAAATGTTGATCTTCAATTACTTCAATTAGACTCCACGATTTTTTTTAAACAATTCTAAGTACAAGTCAATGTACCCAAATTGAATATTAATTAACAAAACTTACTACTATTGACTCACTCTGTTTCAGACGCTTTTAATATTTATCGTCATGATCTAATCAAAAACGTGTGCGCTGCAAATATATGAATTGACTCGACATACATTTCGTTATTTGCTATTGATAAACTTATTTACCTAATGGTAGTTTAAGTTTTGCTCGAACATCCCACGGTCTTAATTATAAACGTTGTTTATATTTGAAATGATAAAAAGTTCATTTATATAATTTTATAGTTATCTACGATAAGAAATGTTGATGGTTTAATAAAAATAATGTTTATAATTAATGTCATTTAAAGTAATGATCTGTGTGTAAGTTATATGTGCGGTGGCCATGACGTAAATTTGTCAATGCGAGAAACATCAATGTTGAATGTCATTGTTAGAAACTATTTATTAAGTTTAGGCACGAAATTAGCAGTATTTACATACTTTGCCATTTCAGGCAGTATAAATGCTAGGATTTATAATTATTTAAAAACTTGACTAACAATTGTCTTAATATGGTGACGGAAGTAGGTTAGTATCTGACGTTACAAATGTACTTAGCTACAAATATAACATATAAGATCTTTTGACATCTTCAGTTGATAATAGTCAAAATAAAAATAATGTAAAGCAAATATTGCTTGAAATGGCACGTAATTTTGACGTTAAAAATTAAGCATACTAGAATTGCACAATATTATCTAATAATTATTATTGTATGTAAACTTAAAAGTATAATTATAATTAAATGACGATAAGACCTCTTGAGTGTGGTATGTATCCTGAAACGGTCTAAAATATTGTCTAACATAAGTAAACCTCAGGACGGATAAATTAAAAATGCTCCCCTTTATATAGTCGGGACCATACCTAGCCTGAACGTCAGAACAGTGCAATTTTGAATTATAATGAAGAGTTAAAAATAATTGTTTTGTGACAGTTTTCACTAAAGTGATGATCTTTGACAATCGGGTACATGCTATCGCCGACCTTTATGTTTTTAATCAGGAATTGTTGCACGTTTACCATAGATACCTGTTAGCACTAATTCTATGTAGTCGTTATAATTTGTTGGCGAGTGGCAACAACTTAAGCGTTATAAAGTACTTAAAAGATTTTAGGGGGTTCACTCAATTTAGATCATAATATAAGTAAGGTTCCATATATGTTTTAAATACTTTCCTATAAAAATATTTTTCGAAACACCAACCATAACATGTAAGACGTAGATACGTTAAAGAAGTAAATTGTGATGTGCTATAACTAAATAATAAACGTACAAAATATGTATAGATAACCCATAAACCAAGTGAAACGAGTAATCTGTCTATAAAATATAATGATAAGAATATTTTTATACCATTCGAAATAAAAAATAGTAAGAAGCGTAGGCCATTGACCAATTTAATTTGTCATGATGATAAAAATTGAAAACATGAATAAAAAGTTGGGCTCATTTGACGAGGATACAAAGTGAGATAACCAAGCTTTACGTAATCTGATGACCATGATAACATAATTCATTCCACACGATGGTTACAGAGAGGCGATTCTGTGTTAGTTGGTAAATTTCAAATAAAGTACAAGTGAGGGCCTTGAAACATGGAAATTTAAGGAAATAGGCAAGGAAGTAGTCGTTTCTAAATACATTCATAATGCATAAATATATGGTAACAAAATTTATTTACTCGTAACTGGTCGCTAGATGGAACAGCATATAATGCCGTCACTTAGTTTACGACGTCTCGATGAGAATGAATGTACACAAATGTTATATTTTTTGCAGATTTACGGTAACATAACTAGTTTATGTAATCAAAACTATATTATAACGTTCGAGAACACGTCCATTGCATGATTAAACCGACTTTTCCGTTATGTAAATAATGATGTCATGCCGTAATAAAGCATAGGTGCCTGAAAATCATAGATAAAAGAGTATTTTTTCAATGCCATCTTTTAAAAATAGAATAAAGCGATTCTTGATAATATTGAAATAGATTTTAGAAATAATATGTCGACTAAAGTCATAAGTCTGCAACTACATATAAAATAAGAACTAATAAAATATTCATAAAAACTCCAGCCTCATATTTACCTAAATCAACAACATTGTATAATATAGAATATTAGTGAAATGTTTTTATATACTGTAAATCAGGTACTGTCACATGTAAACAAGTTATTTACATACACAGGAATAATGATTTATCTGCAGGTTTATTAATTACATATAAAGCTTCAGATTTCAATTTTGAAAAGTAACTGAATAGTCCTACAAGCCAAAATACGTTTTACATGTGACTGTATTTTTATAAATTGACCCATAGGTCATAGATTAAACCTATACCTATGCTTTGTATGCCCTACATTATAAATTCATGTCTACTTTAATATGTAGTTACGGTTAAATTTAATTGGTTCATTTAGTCTTCCACAATGTGTAGTATGAAATCTGGAGTGACTTAAAATTTTAATTTATCCTTTTTGGTTTTAATGTATGAATTTAAAGCGTGTGTTAGCACAATGAAAAATATGTTTTGCCTTTTGACTTGCGAAATGGAATTCTTAACCGGTAGTAATTCGTTGAATATGACTAACCATGATGCCTTTAATAAGCTAGCTACAGTCTGAGATCTAGAGTGCATTAAAATATTAAGATATAACAAAACTGTAATTGAAATACAATACTATAGGAGAAATACATACATACTTACCTTCCGTTTACTTAAGATGGTCTAATGCCTCTAATAAGTTTCTACTCTTTTCAATCCTAGTTACAGAATACTATTTCTGTCTTCTATAATTAGAAGCACATTAATACACATTACGTTTTTCCCAAAATTATGAAGTCAGCACCTAACAACCGTTGCCCGATGATAGGAATTTTATCGTGTACAACGATTATAATTATATAAACGTGTGCGTTTGTATTCATCGTATTGAAGCTCAATAGTATTAAAATAAATTACCTATTACTTCCATCTTCTAAATTATTAAAGTTTAGGCACTAAAGTCGATATTTTGTAACAACCAGATAGACGTGCTCAAAGTTACGACTGCGCTGCGCCGTATTTATAATCATCAACGAAAATAAGTATTCCTATAATATAAAAATAATATTTTGATAACGGGAAACTAAAATTTTAAAGTGGGCTTTATAAATCAATATTACATGAGTAGACTTCGTCTAGTTATATACTGATATTCGTCTTGGTGAAAGGAATTACCTCATTTAAGAATCAATTGGAACTTTGTAGTTCATAACAAAATTGTACAAACTGCTACTGTTTAAAACAAACGTTGACGAAGGATAACATTTGAAAAATCAAGTGTGTGCTGATATACTTATAAGTATTTTTTTCTTATTACTTAGAATATATTTGATTTGCGAATTGGGAGACCCGATTCTAATATTATTTAAAATATATGGAATTTTCGAAATTAATGGTTATTACGAACATATTGTAAGAGCATGGTAGATTTTACATTAAATGATTACACATTTCTGGAGAAATCGGTATATATTTAAATGTTACATATGATTTGGAATTCTATGTATGAAGATTGGAATTACTATTTCATTTTGTATTTAAGATATTACGACCCATTGTCTCAGAGTAAATTTAATTAATTAAAATATAATTAATTGGGTCCAAAATTCCATCCAATCTTGCAGAATAAATTCAATTGGACTGCATTAACAAATGTGATATATCGATGTGTAATAGAAATATTTTTTTATCATTCATATAAAATTACTCTGCGGCAAGGGCCTATGGATCACTATCACTGTGCACTTATTTAATCAGAAACATAGACGGGTACGGGAGTCTTTGTTTCTAATGGAAAACATAATTAGTTTAACAAGACTTGTTTTCAGATTATGTTACACGATAAATCAATTTATTTTATAGTTATTGTTTATTATCCTGATATTAAGAAAGGGTTTTCTAAAATTCCTCTAATTAGAGGTAAGATTGTGTGATAAAATATTTATTATAGAAGGATGACAGTCGCTAACACAATGAGGCATTCTCGTACGCCGCCGATTTTATTTTTTGTATAAAATCATGCCTTTTGTCTTGGCCTGTCGTCTGCGTACAAGGGTATTTTTATATTGTGAATATTACTTAGGTTTAATATTCTGTTATATTGCTATAACTAAACTAATTATGTTTTCCTAAACCATTGCAAAGTGATATTAGATTTGGTCGCTCACAGAATTGATGTTTAAGAATGTGTTTTACTACTTGACAGAGCTGTGTTTCCATTGTAGAGATAAGCAAAGGCAGGTGTCCTTAGTCATAAATCTCAACAAATATCAATTACTTTTTTAAGACAAGCTGGTTACATAAAATACTTTTTCGATAAAAATATTAGACTCCTAGTCCTTGTTTCTACAATTATCTTTTTTGTGAGTGGCCGTTAAGTCTGTGTTATTTAGTTCTTCAAATGTTAATTAAGGCCTTTTGTGTTTCTGTGCATTTCTACGCATTGTATGTATGTATGTTTAAATATTGTAAATAGCTAAAATACATATATTTTTACGATTAGCATACACAACCAAAGTTGTTATGAAGTGATGGTTGATTAAATAAGAAATTTAATTATAGGTCGTTATGTTTATTTAAGAAGAGATTCAAATTAATCTGTACAGTTGCAATGCCAGTACATCCAATGTCTTGTCTTAGCAATGTTAACAACATCCCCGATTTAAGTAAAAATATCTTCAACAACCAAATGTATAAAAGAATAAATAAGCAAACAATGAAAAGGAGTAAGACATTCTCCTTTTGTTCCTAATAGCTTGCTACGGGTGATTGCCACTTGGTAACAGTCAATTAAGAAAACATACACGACAAGTACTAATACCTTGAAAATGTAATATTTTATTCATTGATGAAATCAGGCGTTATGAGTACATAACATTTAAGTTGTATTTTTTTGTACATTATAGATTCGAAAATATATTAATATCTAAATAACCTGTGTTTTAGTTAATACCTTCCCTCTATACTTCTGACGCTAGTTTTCGTTGTAATATTTTTTTCCCACGTTTTTATACACTCACTTTCCTTGTTTGTTTGTCGTTCCAGTAGAATTTTTGCAATATTATTATAATTAATAGACTAAAAAACTAAAAACCCACGCTTTTAAATGTCTCTCCATTCAAATTTTACCAGTATCGGTCCATTTTGCATTGTGTATCGGGTCTGAAGCTTGCTTATCGAAAAGTGCCTCATCTTTCAATGTTATCGTCGTAACGACAAAAAAAAAATCAAAAAAAGTGAGTGTATAAAAACGTGGGAATAATACCTACTACTCTACAGCCGGCTTCCGGGGTAGTAAAGTCACTATTAATAATGAGTTAAGTAAGCAGATAGTTGGGAGCACTGCTGTTGTATTAAACGTCATTTGCACAAACTTAGTCCCGCCAGTGGACGACATGCATCTCAATAAATAAAATGTCAAGAGCGAGTCCGACAAACACTGTGTAAAATAAAATAAATGATCACTCACCAAATCTCTTAACGTACCAAACTATGGAGCTAGACACCAGCGTTTACAAGGAGCGACTGCATATCTGAACTCCTTAACCCAGTTACCTGGGCAACACGATACCTCTTAGTTAGACTGGTTGTCAGACTTTGTAAAGACTGTCAAAGATGTATGAATAACAGCCGGGACCCTACCCGGAATTCTACAACAGAGTAGGTAAGTCAATTTCACTATCACTATATGATTTTCCAACAGATACGATAGATTCACTGTAGTGATAACATAGTTCCCGCAGGGGGTACCTAGCCACGCTATATTATTTTGGCTATGAAAATATCTGTAGCCATAAGCTTTAGATGCCATTAACCATTCCGAACCTGGGCCCGCTGAGGTCGGTGGTGTGCACGCGCTTCGATGATTACTACTTAAATTCGTACAATGTAGATTAAAGCCGTAAGGCTGTACTACAAACGAATAATGTAAAATGATACAATTTACACTGATTATAGTATTCATTTTTATAATATGTTTAAGTGTCCTAAAAATCACAAGTTCCTTAAACGCAATGAAGTGGATACAGCAGTGGTTTGGGAGTAAAGAAAATTCGCTACTTTTATATACAGGGGTAAGTTTTTTTTTATTGTTTAGTTCACTCAATGTTTAGGTACTTGCAGTTATTAGTATTTTTTCCTACTAGTTCACATTTTGCAAACGGACGGGAAACAAAATGGCTACTCCGGGACATTAGATATTTATTAATAGCTGGAAAGTCTTTTTTTTAATTCTTCATACCGTCTTCAGCAAGAGTGTGAGTGGCCAGTAACATTTATTATAATTATTATGTGTAAGTATGTATGACTAAAAAAAATTAGATCATTGTATTAATTATTGTGATTGTCACAATACCTAACCTGTCGTGAAACAATACCTATGTATTGTTACTTTTATCTTCAACATTAAGGTACCTATTTCCTAATAAAATTCAATTTGTCTTACACTATATTATACGGATAACATTGGTCACAAAACAATAACATTGGTTTATGACCAATGTTATCCTAGTAAAACAAATTGAGGTAAATTATCTTTTCTGTTTTTAATACTTTTCGTATATGTAGATACCTCTTTCGTTGAATAGAATGGCCTCAAAAGCTGACGTAAATGCTAATTTAAGCTTATTAACGTATTCAGCGTCGATAAAGTAAATTAATTGATGAGGTCACTTGGCAAAACGTAAATTGCTCTGAATTTTCGCGGTTAAACAAGTAGAGTTGTGTTACATAGAGCAGAGAACTCTAATGGATCACAAAACATTATCTATCTCAAAACATTGGCGTCTTACTAAGCCTGAGTTTCAAATAGAATGTAACTAGTTAGGTACTTATGTATATTAAGTTGTTATAACAAATTCATTCATTCATTTTTTGCAGCTTATAAAAGTCATACAATTTGCTCTTGGGTGATGAAAAGTTATATTAAGTATTCAAAGAAACTCTCCAAAGTAAGTTAACAACTAAGGTTGTACAAAACAAAACTATAAACCAACTCATAGGCAATAATTTGTGAGACAAAAACAATAATATCAAGAATATGAGTAGGTACTTAGCAGGTGATGGTGTTATTACAAACTTAAAGAACTTAACTGAAAACGAACAACAAATTTCGGTCACGTCATTGTGGGACCATAACGAGTCAATATCACGTGACTAAAATAACCCGAATTTCTTTGTTTAGATCAGTTTCCAGTTTTTAATTTCCATTGTCTTCGGTATATTTTACTTTTAACATAATGTTAGGACGCTTTCATGTTACATGCGTAATGTGTCAGGTGTTACATGGATTTAGCCGTCACGTTATTCGGGTTTTCAATTTATTGGTCTTATAGATGTAGAATTCCAAAAGTTCAAGGAACATTACTATATTTAAGTTAACAAATTAATGCCTATATAAACATGGAGCTAAAATATATTTGGAGAGCTCGAAATTCTTCGCGCCGTATGCCGACTCGCCCTTTCGTTTGATTCCCGCAGTCCCGGCGGGGGGCGTGTGCCCGAATGTCGGGAGTGTTTGGGATTTCGTATTACAGTATCCTGGAGAGCCGGGCTGTGCCCGTTTAGCGTAGTCAGGAGGCGCGCGCCCGCTCGTCCGCACGCATGCGTCTGCTATACTATCCTGTTGCACGCATTACGTAGTCCCAACTCCTTTCACTACCGCGCGATCTGTTTACGTTACGTTAGATAAAAGATAACATTCAAAATATTATCATTTGCCATTTCCTAGTAAATTTGTAAATAGTAAACGTACAATTAATTGATTGACTGTTATTGCCTTTATTAGAAAATTACTGTGGTGAATTAAGCTTACGCAAGAACTATGTGGTAATGTTGACAGTGCAAAAACGATTTGCCAGATCAGAAGCATGCCTTGGAGCTGCCCGTGGTCACGCGACCAACAGCAACCACTCGCGGTCAGTCCACCACTGCACTTGGTGACCCAGGTTAGTTTGCAAGATTTACATTGACGGCCAGTAAACTAAAGTACCTTATTTCTTATTATAATTCTGTTCTAGGTAGTAAGTAAAAGTGTTATGTACATGTAGTATGTAGTGTACATTATCATTTTATGAACCTATAAAGTGTTATGTACTAAAGGTTCAGTGCATTATATTTCGGTGATATCATCACTTATAATTAGCCCTTAATATCGTAGGTACTTAATAAAATTACTTATAAGTTTCTTTAGTCAATTAACTGGCGGCGCCACACGCTCTAAATTTTTTTATTAGAATAGTTTGAAGATAGCGATAGTCAATGAACTCATTAAGAAATTCATAAGCGGCAGACTGATGCTTGTTTTTTCTAATTCGAAAGCTATAGTAGGACAATCCTACTTACGATAATAGTAGTAGCAGTGAGCTGGTATCCCCGGAATGTTTTAATGGATTTAAAGTGGTGTACGAGTGTTAATATCATGTCCATAAAATGTAGAGATGTGCTCTACCGATGATGGACATAACAGCTTCACTTAACTGAGTATGTATTTTAGTTATATTTAGGTACTTAATGTGAAATCCATGTGTGGATTATTAAATGTAATGAGGAAACAATAAAATATGGTATATATTAATAAATATTTTATATTTAGAAGGGTGTATATTTCATATCAGTCCATTTGTGCATACATGACATTTATTTCTGTCATAAAGTCTATTGTCCCGATAGCAGAACAGACGTACTTACTTACAATAGACAAACAATGAAGGAAGTTCAAGAAAGGTGAAGTTTGACGCATAGTATAAAGCATTTTACCTGAGTAACCAGTATTTGTTTCATTATAAAATGTAGAGACGCGTCAATTTCACAGTTTGGCTATTTACCAAAATCTTTAGAATTTAAATGCAATGTTCATTCATGAATGTAAATGCACAAATGACAAATGTGAGAACAAACCGA
>NW_020799869.1:0-33639 GCF_003590095.1 Trichoplusia ni
GGGCCTACATGTTCTAGATGAGGTTTACTTTCATTCATATTTAGAAATTGCAGAAGCTTTAATATCATATTAAAGCAGTAATTTTGTATCGTAATAATTGCTCTTGTCATTTCTCAACATGTATCTATGTTGAGAAACATGCAGTAACCAAAAGTTTTCGTTAAGGGATCTATCCTAAGTCAAGATATTACTATGATTTTCTACATGCACTATCACTATCATTAGGTCAAGTTGTCAATGATGATGAGATACTGCGCAGTGTATTCCTCAGGAAGTTCCCGGCGGAGGCATCAGTGGGTCGCCTGAGTAGCGCCGAGTCGACGAGCGCTCGCCTCGCGTTGCGCAGCGCGGCGGCGAGGCGGGAGCGCTCGGAGGCGGGCGCGGCGGCGGCGCGGGGCTCGTCCGCCAGGCCGTTGCCAGCACTGGCTGTACGCCGCCATCAGCCACGCCGCCTCATTCTTCTGCGGCGACTACGATGCAGCTGCACACACAACATAACCAGTTACAGATTTTTAAAAACATACAAACCATCTCCGATAAAAAAAAAACACTTTTAGCTTTTTACTTAAAAAGAGGCGATGACCCGTTTCTTTCGAAGTTTCTTCTCAGGGTAGCCAAGTAAGAAACGTCGTCTTCAGCTTGCTTAAAAAATGTTATGTAAAGGTGATGACGTCTATCCTATTAGCAGAATTCATCTCATCACTTAAAAATGCTCATTATTACAATGATCCTCATCTTAGTCTGCTCAGCTACGTACCGGTGCCCGTCGTGCTGTCCGTGATGCGTGAGGCTGATGGTGAGGCCGTTGTCGACGGGGTCCATGAGCAGCGCCGCGATGTTGGTGTACGGGTACTCAGCGAGGACCACCTTGTCTGCCGGCCTCACTAGGACCACGCCTTCTGAACCCACGCCCAGGAGAACGTTGGGACCTGAACATACAACATAAGGTTTAAAGTGTACAGTTAAGCTTCATTAATGCTAGTACGGTCCTTTCAAATGGCTCACTCAGCAGATTAGTCCATTCAGACCAACAAAAATGGCCGAAGAAGTTCCGAAGCAAACTCTGTCAAATCTATCAGGGTTCTGGTTTTTACCATCGGCTCCTAAACACTAACAAAGCTTTTCCGTTTTATTAAATTGACATATTACCACTACTTTTCAATAGGCTCAAGAACATAGGTGGTAATCTTACCATGTGCCCAGTATCCCTTGTAGGTGACGGGGAACAGCGTGACCCCGTACAGCGGGTACTGCATGACGCAGGACAGGTACAGCGCCTTGGCAGTCAGCTCGGCGCGGCCCGCTCCGTACTGACGGTGGGCTTGCGCTAGGATCGTCGCCTGGGGGGAAAGGATTACATTAGAGCAAATATTTAAGTGGGAATCGTTCAGGTTTCAAAAAAATAAGATTGTGGCATTGTCTATTTAAAAACAACTCAAAGCGCTTGGTAGGTGCTGTGTTAAGCAACCACCAGCAATTGCACACAGATAATATGAGGTAGTTTCATGTCTATGTTTGGGACCTTAGCTATTGTATTAACTGTAGTCAGCAACATGTACCGAAAGACATTTAGTTGCCCGGTACAATTCAAAGTGATTGTTCAAAGAATATTAAAACAGAATCTGTGCAGTTGGAAGAAGTACTGACCCACTGATGAGCAGGTCTCGCTCTAGCAATCCTCTGCGGCAGGAACTGCTCGGGCTGCGCGTAGTAGGCGCGCGTGTGTGGCGGCGGCGGGCTCGGGGGCGGCTCGCCCAGGGACACCTGAGCCTGTAGCCCGGCTAGCTGCAGGGCTACCTTTTCTGAGACTGGGAACTCGTCCATCTATACACATGAAAAAAGAATCAATTTTAACATTTACTTTCAAAGCACTCAAGATAGAAGATGAGAGATGTTCAATACTTTATTGTATTCCACAATATTGGAAGACATTTAAAAAAGGAAAAACCACGGCCCCTGGATCTACTGGCACATCAATGCATATAACGTTGACCCATCAAAACACTCCCGGTAACCACCGAATCGTCCTTCTCTAGGACGATTCGGTTAACAAACACGTATCACTTCACCTCATACAACCATTATAACTTGATTTCTCCAAAGTTCCTGCCTCGAGCTTTAGCCTCAACATACTACAGGTCATGTACCACTAGCCAGTTCATCATACCTTGACGACGCTATGAACAGCCTGGGCGTACAGTAGCGCCACCTCGACGGGGTCGTGCGGTAGCTCGCGTCCGCCGCGGAATAAGCGACGCTTGAACACGAAGCGGTTGTCTGCGGACCCACCGCCCGGGCCTTGTTGCCTATAGAGGGATGATACGAAAAGGTTTGTTGTAGCAAAAAAAATAACTGACAAAATAATTGTAACTGCTCACTGCACTTTTATTGTAATTGTTAATGTTCCTCCACATGTTTATAGGTAAAAAACCATGATCAAATGCTTGTCCTTTATATATCTGTCTCATAGGCATTTATTGCACCTTAGCAAATAATCTAGCCAAAAAACGTGGATGTCGTAGTACGGTGACTAGGTTTAGTCGGGAAGAGTCTGACACTACTCGTTCCCTCTCTCGAGGTCGGACAACCAGTCCATGAGGAATTCTGGGCAATGCCAAAAAATAAAAGTCGGGTAAAAAGGTATACTCACATCTCCCAGGCGGCAATCACATCATACAGATAGTGCGTGGCCCGCACATGCTCCTCGCAACCAGCTCGCTGCTGGTACACGGCCCAGCCGGCGCGCGAGTGCGGCGCCAGGCCCAGCTTGTCGGCCAGGCGGGCCGCGGCTGCCGCAGCTGTGTCTGCAGGATGCACGTCGATGGCCTTCGTGCGGCCGTCCAGGAAGAAGAACCGGCAGACTATTGTGCCGAGACGACGCATTGCCTGTTGGAGAGAGAAGAAGAGAGAATAGAGAAGTGAGTTAACGAGGGGCCTGTGGAATAAGATGCTGTTGTGGCAGTTTGACTCTAACCAAAGCATTTATCGAAATTAATCACGATTCAGTAGAACGAAATGTATAAAGAGAGTATGACATTACTATTTAAGAATATGAAACTCAACATTTGTATGAAAAAAGGCGTCTAATCAATACTAGCAGACGTCCGTCAAAGTGTAACCTCTTTAAGGGACATCTGCTATGTTTTATATACCAAAAATAAAAATGCTAATTGTCAGCTGCTCTTGAAAGATATTTCAATATCAAGTTAGTTGCTACCGACCGCGATCTCGACAGTGCTGGGCGGCAGCTGGCGGGGCGCGGCGCCGCGGCAGTTGTCGAGGCACCACTGCGCGCAGTGCGCGGCGCGCGCGGCGGGCGCGGCGCAGTCGGCGGGCGGCGGGCGGGCGCGCGCGCGCAGCCAGGCGCTGTAGAAGCGCGCCAGGCCGCGGCTGGGCTGCCACGCCACCGCGCACAGGCACAGCACCAGCCACACGCGCTCCGCCCACTCCTCCACCGGACACTCCGTTATCTAGACATTACATACTTCACTAAGAAAGTGCTTCTTAGGTTGTTACCGACCACTTAGCAAAAAGTCCACATCCCAAAATCTTTAATCAAAATTAATAATAATAGCAAGCCCGCTTAGATAAAATACAATCGTTTGCCGTTCGGAAACTGTTAAATATTGTGTTATATCAAAATCAAATCAAACGCAAAAGTCATTCATTCAAATTAGGCTACTCAGCAGCACTTTTTGAAGGTCAGGTTACAATGGACAATACCCTGTTTCGCCCACACTTTTTAGTTCCATTGCATACTTTACCTCTGTTTAACAAGCTAAGCCATTGAGAACAAATTACTCTAGATCATTAAAGAATCAATCAGCAACACAAAAAGAACAACTCACCCTGTCTCACACACTGCACTAAATATTTCATCTCGGAGTTCCTCTCGCTCTATTCCTTTACCTATGATAGACTGTATGACTTGAGTCTCCTTGTCAGCGGTCAGTTCACCGCGCATGTACCGACACAGGTCCTGGCGAAAATACAACATATAATTATATA
This sequence comes from Trichoplusia ni, assembly GCF_003590095.1. Taxonomy (NCBI): domain Eukaryota; kingdom Metazoa; phylum Arthropoda; class Insecta; order Lepidoptera; family Noctuidae; genus Trichoplusia; species Trichoplusia ni. The sequence continues at coordinate 4,009 of NW_020799869.1, forward strand.
TACATTAAGTAAGACATACACAGATCATAATATTTACATAACTATAACGTAATGATTTCGTATGACGTCAAAGATATATATAGATAGATATATTTCGTACAAAATTGTGACGTCACAAAACATTTTTAATCGATTAATTTTATCAGCTAGCGTTATTCCTCACCCTGAATATATTAACGGCCGCGGTCACCACTGTCCGGGTCGTGCAGTTGTATGTGTGACGTCGGTATGTTGTTGCCCTTGTGGTATGTAATCATCTCCTCTTTGGTTAGCAGCTCCATAGATTTGCTCTTGCGTGTTAATGTTGCCATAATTGTTCCTAATGGGCCAAAAAAAAACAATAATAAAGTTTAATTTTTAAGAAAGGCGATGGAAAATTCTAGAATCTAAAGACAATAAGTATCTTAAGAATATAGGTTTTTGTAAGGACACCGAACATTTTATTTTCGTCGCAAATTCTCTACAATCAAAATAGTGAGACGGAAAAAGTTATAAGGTCGGTCTTTGGACCCAAGATCTTTACCGTCATCAGAATTCAAACATTAAAGCACCACAGTCACGTTTATCCTATGATGAGGGGTAGTGTTTTCCCTAATATTCCTTTCAGAAAATCATCCGGGCGCTACTCAGGCTGCACACAATCCCAACTCTAGTATGCACGTACCTTCTGGTGATCGTGGAATGATCGTTAAAGTATAGTTTAGCGAACTCGCTAAGGTCGCTGACTCCGTCTGCGGGCGGCGTGGTGGGCGGCAGCGAGGTGGCCTGCGTCGAGATCTGGTGCAGGCGCCGCTCGACGCGCTCCTTGCGCCGGGCTGTGCGGTCTCCACCCTAGAAAATATTGTCGAGTTAAGAACAGTTTCGATCACTTTATTTTAGACATTTTGTTTTAACAAGATTGCTTTTTTTCTCTTGACACAAGTGCGTCAAATCACGTCGAAAATAATCATTATATGATGTTATCAGAATTCATAAAGAAGGATTTAGACTAGACGAGAATTAGGGCGCCGTCAGGTACGTTTTAACTGATGTGTTTGAACATATTTTCATGTACTTACTAAGCGAGTGTAAATTTATACCACACAAACATAAAGACGACGTCTGAGGCGTCTATTTTGCTAACATGGCTCGACCCGAACATATTTTGGTTTTTATTTTTTGTCCTACACAGAAGTAATTATTGTGCGGTTGCGCAGTCTTGGGGTAGAGACATGATGCCATGTTTATATAAAACATTGAGTATGTCGATGTCGCTATGTGATCAGCTTTAAAGTCTAAGTAACAATGACAAATGTTTGTTGAACTATAGATTATAAGGGACCAGAAGGGAGTTTTAGTAGGTAGGTATGTTATAGTAGCAAAAAGCGTGATTGAACTTACCGGAGCGTCTCCATTCATCATGGGCGGCGGGCTCATGCAGGTGTCCATGGGCACGGACTGCGGCGAGCAGTCCGCGGGCGGCAGCGGCGGGAGAGGAGCGTCTGATGGCTCCGGTTCTATCTCCTCCGGTTTGTGAATGAACCTGCAAGGGAAAACAGAGGTTAATGATTTTTGTTTTGTAAGAAGATGACGTAATACAACAGTTTAGACGTAGTAAAGTTAAGGGGACTCATACTAAAGGGAATCTGAATTTAATCTCCGAATAGAACTGCTTCAATACTCAAACTTCGTTTACAGTTATTAAATAAACAATTAAGAACACCCACAGTTAAAGTTTTGGTGATATAACTTCAACTACCAACTGTCACCTTATACTTAATCTTTTAATAATAAATGATAAATAATAAATGCGGACAACATCATATACATTGTTCTGAATCCAAAGTTCAGATACAACGAAGGTACCACAAACACCCAGACCCGAGACAATGTAGAAATATGATTTTTTACATTGTCCCGACCGGGGATCGAATCCGGGACCTCAGCTAGCGACACCTTGAAACCGATGCATACGCCACTCGACCACGGAGGTCGTCAAACAGCATATTATCTATGATTAACAAACGTTAAATCATCTTTTTTCGTGGCGTCGTAGAAATTTAACAAGATAGAAGTAGTAAGCTATTACCAGAATTTCATATAATAAGTCCCATTAGTAATTTAAAATACTTACCCATTGGTCTCCGGCAGTAGCGGTGGCGGGGGCTCACTAATTTGTTCTGGCGCGGGTCGGGGTATGACAGCTTCGTATATCGGCTCCTTATTCTTCACCACAGATAGCTTGCCGTTGGGAATTATACCGTTTGTAAGCTCCGGTGGCGTTGTATCTGTGGGATAAAAGTATGCTTAATTAAACATTACAAGAGAACATTCTTTTTTTTTGGTATACATTTTGAAATTGAGACCTCCAAAAAAATGTATTCAAGAAAAGGATAACAAAAAATATCTGCCCATCTCCAGTCATACAAACCCATTTAGTAAATTTCTACTTTGAGATTCGCAACCTCAAAACCGCATATTTTATTCATGGAAATTGCAACGAAATAATCCAAACCAACGCCAATACAAGTTCATATATATATTTTTATCGCTGTCTATACCTTTAACATTTGGCGGAGGGGGCGGCGGCGGCGGGGGTCCGGCGGGCTCGGGCAGCGTGCAGGCGGGCGGCGGGGGGAACTCCGCAGAGCCCCCGGACAGCGGCTCGTCCGGCGGCGGCGGCGGCAGCACCAGCGAGGACGACATCACGTCACCGTTCATGGGGGACGCGCCGTTCGTCACCGCCATGTACGATGACGTCATGGACGCGGGCGGGGACAGCGGCTGGATGGCCAGCGTGGACGGCGGCGGAGGGGGAATGGACTCTGAGGGCGCGCCGTCTGGCTTGCGCTGAGCTTCCGTGTGGGACTTGCTCAGCTCGTTCATCTCTGCCGCTAGCACATGCTCCAACTAAACCGAAAAGAGGTTATATTTAGTGTGGATACATTTGTTGTTGATCTTTAATTGAAAATTAAGATCTATACCTAAGTTACCTACTTATACAAGTAACTGTTTTAGATTGCCTTTATTCCATGGAACATAACGGCGAAAGTAAAATTACCCTAGATGCGAAAATCTTATATGTTAACAATAAAGCTAATCTAAAGCTGATCAACCTTTCCAAAACGACAAGTATATTTTAAACAAAATTTACCTTCAAAATTAATTAAACCTACCTCTTGATGCAGATCATCAGCAAGCCTCTCCATGGAGTCCCCTATCTCCGCTATGGTCGGCTGGTGCGTGTCAGGCTGTCCATCAGGCGCGCCCCGCTGTGTGGGCACGTCCGCCAGGAAGTCGAACAAGTTGTCCAGGTTCACAGACTCCGCCCGGGTGCTGGACGGGCACGACAGGCCACGCAGCTGGTCGGCCATGTTCTCCAGTTCCGCTCGTTCTTGGTTTACCTTCTCTTGTAAGCTGTAATATTTGTTTAGTTTTAGATGCGGGTCTTCAAAACCTACGTAATTGGTTATTTAAAATTTTAATGTCAAGCCAAGATAGGTTTGGCTCTGAATATTGTTCATCTGTAATTCAGAAAACCTTTCAATTTGATTGTCAATTGGAAATACTCATCTAGGACATCATTTATGTAAAAAATACGTTCAGAAGCCATATCCATATTTCCAGTACACATTAATCTTCCAAAACCGTCATCATCCTTGTATTCCTGACCTGTTCCTCTCCTCGCGCAGCTTGATCTCCTGGTTGACCCTCCTCATCTCGCGCAGCGCGGCGGCCACCTCCCTGGCGAAGGCCCCCCGCAGATGTCGCTGCAGCGTCATGGCGGCCCTGCGCAGGCGCAGGAAGGCGGCGCGCTCCTTCCAGCCGCGCCAGGCCGCCTGCAGGACCACGGCCGCGTTGCGCCACACCAGGTACTGGCGCCGCTTCACCGAGCCCTTGTACCACTGGGGAGATGGTCAAACATATATTAAGAGATGTTTAAGTTAAGTTGGTGAAGAGCAGGGAATATTTGCTATGAAACTTTTCAAATAATTGCACTACTGACCATCGGATTAATGAGACTCATGAATGAAGACTCGTGTAAACATCTGATTGTTCGATTCTAAATAGTCGATTGCCTGTTCCAGACTATTATGAATCCTGTGAGTATATTTAACTCCTTTACCTCCTAAACTGTGCATATATTTCGCTAATGCCTTGCGACATCAAGTAAGCCTTATGTACCACTATTGTTTATAAACGTTTAAATAAATAAATGCTATGGTAATTGGATCTTGGTTTAAAGCTTCTTTGTTGTTTCTTACCTTCTGTATGCGTAAGGCTGAAGACTGCAGCAACGCAGTGCGTTTTGCTTCCAACGGCGCATGAACAGAGCTACGCATAAATATCTTCGTGTGTCCAATCTGCCAGTCGTCTTGTGGCGCGTTTACTATCGATGTTATATCCCTGTCAAATAAATATTATAGTATAGTATAGTAAGATAATAATATTATAGTATAGTAATAGTAATTCGTCATTAATAACATAGTGCTTAAAAAAACAAGCTATTGGCGCTATTGCTATCATGATGAAGGGTCCATATTTTTATCTGACATCATTTATAGCTATTAAAACCAGATCAAAGAAAATTATACTGCAAGAAAAAAGTACGACAATTCAATTTAATGTCCCCCCCTGCTCTTCCAAATCGATTAATTCTTTTTTTAAATACATTTAAATTTTAAATTATATTATTACATTTTATTTACAACTATGACTAAACATTTACATTTAATTTAGGTATATCTAATGTCGTAACATATTCTTACTTGATATCAGGATTCTTGGGCCTCGGGTGCGGCAGCAGACAGCGGTACCTCGCCTGGAAGTGCGGCGCAGGCAGGTGTATGGGGTACCCGTCGCGCCGGATGCGGACGATCTCGTTCATACCGAGGTACTTTAGCTGTTCTAGGACTAGGTGCTCAGAGTACTTGCCGGCTTCTTTGTTCTCGTTTGGTTTTATGCAACGGACATACCTAAGGAGGGAGGAAGAGTTAGTTTTGTTGTGTTAGTTTGTGTGGAAGAAGTAAGTCTAAGTACGGTTCATTTGATATTAAATGATTTTATACGTTTTTATTTACAGTATTTTTATAACGACATAATAACTGCTACTACACTTATTAAATAAGAACAGGATATCAAGTTGAACAGGATATTAAGTCTGAGTTACTGCCAAGTCGAACGTAGGCAAAAATAGACATTTAGACGTCAAATTATTTATTAAGACCTGGCATATTTATGTTCCAGAAAAAAAAGATAACATTGTGATTTTTGTGTATGACACGTATTATTTTATAATTATTATGAATTTGAGTAAATAAGTGACTGTACACGACTCACCATACATCTGTAGCCTGTAGCATATCGACGAGTGACTGCAGTTGCGCCCTGAAGGTGTCCACGACCGTGGGCCGGCCCTTGGACGTGCCGCGCTGCGTCGTGCCCGTCGAGTTGGGGCTCGATAGCGATGTGTCCTAGTAATGTAAACAGAATTAGAAAACCGGAGTTATACATAAAAGGGGTCCAGGGGGCCTAAAACCAAGTTTTAAAGTAATATTATTGCAGTTGTGTAAAAGAGATGCCGCTATAGGTCGTGTATAGCCTATCACCCTTCCACAACCATAATAAATTTACTTCAAGAAGTGGTGGTAGACGAAATGGTCACTTGATAACTATCTTTCGCCTATAAAATTCTAATACAAGCCAATGAAATTTCTTCAAAAAAACTAAAACAAATCTATCATTTTACCACATGTTAACATACCTGTCCCGGCGGCGCTAGATCCTGCACATAGTCCGCCAGCTCCCTCACAAACGGATTGGCCGATCTGCTCAGATGGTCTATGAAGGCGTCTTGCTGCGTATCCCGGTTCTTGTCGACGAAGCCCTGCACGCTGTACGAGACCGTTCCGGCGTAGTGCTGGACGCCGAACTCCTCCTCCCACTTGCGACGGGAGCCCTTGACGAAGGACTGGTGCTCGCCGAACTCGCCTTGGATGTTGGTCAGGTAGGCGCTGTCCGAGCCCTGGGAGAGGAAAATTAAATAAGAACATAAGAGTTAGTAACTTATGTGTCTCATTTTAAGTTATATATTGGTACAAATCCGTATATCACTTAACAGATGCCTTAGTTTTCAGCGCCATCTGTCGTCATTGTTTGTTTTTTATTTTCTATTATTAATAAAACAAATTTTAGATTTTTTGTGAAAAAAGTTCTCCTTCCGGATATAGAATGCAGATATGCCAAGTTAGTTAACCCCCTCGCTCCAGCGAGCACTTATATTATCTTCTCACCTTAGGCATATGACACTGTTCGCTGAGCAGCTTGAGCAAGCTGCGTGGCGGCTTCTCCAACAGCTCGAGACACGCCGCGTTATCCGTGAACTGGATCTGGTTGTACACTATACCCTCTTGGCGATACTGGAACATAAACGACATTTTTTTTTAACTATTCACAGGGGTAATCTAGACTAATCTAGACTAAAATGAATATCTAGACGATGAAAGGCTATTAAATTGGAATCTTCTTGCTTGGGAGACGATGAGAACAATTAGACAATTTTCCTCAAGGAAGAGGTTCCTTACAAAAACGTTTGCTCCCGTACATATTAAAGTAGAATGTAATGGCGTATATTATATCAAACAAATCGGCTTAATATATTATATAACGGGTTTTACAGTAACACGATGTATGTGAATGCAATACCTAGATGCAAACAAAAGACTTACGATATCCTGTTCGAGTGCAAAGACATAATTATTAAAGAACATGTGCAGCTTCTCGTTGGCGTAGTTGATGCAGAGCTGTTCGAGCGAGTTGGTGGCGAAGTTCTCGAAGCCGAAGATGTCGAGCACGCCGAGCGAGCGCGCGGCCCGCACCGGCGCCGAGCAGCTGTTCACGTGGCGCACCAGCCACGCGAATGTGCGAGAGTACAGCGCGCGGGCCATCGCGTGCCGGTTCTCGCGGGCCTGGGGATAAGGGGTTCATAGGATAAGATTTTATTTGGTCTATTTTGGGTAAAACAAACGTAATTTCTACAAGTGTTACTAAATTTATAGAAAAAACGTAAATTAATTCAGACAAGAGAGGCTTTAGCAAAGTGATTCTTCTTTCAATTTTTTTATATGTTGTCGTCGTTAGCAACATCAGGTCCTCAAATATTTTCATCTTTTTCTGGTCGAGAACGAGACACTAAAAACGACCGCCAGTGGCGACAACATACTCTTTAGTCATGTCTCTTATAGGTACGTACCTCAGGCAGCCTCAACGGAATATCCGTGACGTTTCCGCGCACGTTGATCTGTCGCTCCAACAGTACGCGCCGCGCCGTGGGCAGGGGCAGGCCAAGGAGGTTGGCTACTGCGTCCACTGCTTCTGAGTCCTCGGGGGACAGGGTGGAGCGCTCTCCATCGATATCCTGCAAAAGATGTAAGCAACGATATAATATCAAAATTTATCCATACAAAGTTAACATTCCTCTACTAAAATCAAAAGGAGCAAAACAAAATACTCAAGTTATAGAATTTTTATTATAAATCCCAAAATTAAAATTACAGTAAAATGTATGACAGACTTTACATCACGAAAATAACAGAATGCACAGCACAGAGTCCTAAAATTAAAATGACCAGTTCAAAAACCATACCCTAAATGGTACCAACCTGGAACTGTATATTCCCGAGCCACAGTATGGCGGCCAAGACCTTGAAGAGTCCCTCGCACATGTGCGGCGGCACCTGCAGCACGGTGAGCGCCAGCTGCAGCGCCTCCAGCTTGCCCTGCTCGGCGCCGCGCCCGCGCTGCGCGGACCCCTCCTCCGGCCGCAGATACTTGAACTGCACGTCCTCGCGGAGGCGAAGTGTTGTGCGCAGCTCGCTATTGTGCTGGAAACAAATAAGAACAAAAATTTCAGATTGGAGAAAAACCTTGGAAAAATGCTTTTGAACCATCAGCTCGAAAAAGGATTGCTTATTCTTCAAAAGACAGAAAAATAGAAGAGAGAAGAAGATACAGAAGAAATAGCTTAGATTGGAAGAAAAATTTATCAAACACTCCAGCATCTCAATCAAACCAATCAAAGCTTTGATTACACCAATAACGTACAGAGTTGCTCTAGAGTATTAAATTATCTAGAAAGAGGCGTTAGTTGAGGAGAATACGAAGAACCTTCAATAGTTCCTCGATCCTGAATACAACAGAGAGACGCTTTCGATTTCTAACAACAGATCTCAACATCACATCTCCTTACCTTGGCACCTTCGACGAGCTGGTAGAAGACATGGTAGTTGGTCTCCCGGGGCGCAGGGCCCGTGATCCTGGCCCTCTCCAGCAGGAAGTCCCGGAGGACGGCGCCCTTGATGCCGCCGCGGTGGTCCAGCCGGACCTCCACGAACTTGCCGAAGCGGGACGAGTTGTCGTTGCGGACTGTTTTTGCATTGCCTGGTAATAGAAAAGCAGAAATTTTAAATTAATTATGTTTTGTTATAAGAGCGTTAGGGTTACAATGGCGGTTATAGCGCGGCTTAGGCTTTATCTACCAATGTCAACCATGAAACATGTGAGAGCACTATGCCTTTCGATTGTTGGTATTATTAATTTCATTGTAGCGACAACAATTCAAGTTGGAATTAAAAATTCTAATTAAAAAATTCAAATTCTAATTAAATTTTATTAAAAAAATTTAGAGGACTTCTCCTGACTTACTCCTAACTTTGAAACTTCTTTGAATTCAGCGATATGCATGCTCCAGTGACCCAATTTCCCGTAACACACTACTGTATTTTGTTCAACACAATTAGTTGTGTATGCTTTTTGATAGAAACAAATTCGGGTGCGTCGTTACGAGCACATTTCGTTCCGCCCCCTTCTTTTGTCATCGCACGAAGGAGGGATATCCAATGACAGGTTGATGAGTTAATGACACGAGACACGACTTCATTAGTGTTGGGGTGACTCGGCTTGTGTTCATAATGTGTTTCAGTACAAGGGAAAACCTAATTAAATATTGGGTGGTATTTAAATTATGAAGAAAAGCTCCGATGGATTGGTGTAGATTTTTTTAGTGCGATGAGAAAAGACTGGGGTAAGAGTGTCCTAGTTTTTTATGGATGCCCTTAGCAAGTGCCTTTCCTTTTTAATAAACATGGATCGTTTTATATCTAGATAATAGATATTTTTAAGAGTTTTGGGAATGATGATTTTTTTGGAAGCACTTTGAGAGTAGATCCGAGCGATGGGGTTTGCACGGTTTAGTTTCATGAGGCAGATAAGGCCAGTGCTTAGTCTGACTGCATTCATATGTTCCATAAATTCTTACCGAAGGCTTCGAGGACAGTGTTGGCCTCAAGGATCTGCTGCTCGGCCCACGAGGCCTGTCCGCCTGCCGCGCACAGGTACTGCAGGATCAGTTTCGTGGTCTCCGTCTTACCGGCGCCGCTCTCACCGGATATCACCACCGACTGATTCTTCTCGCCATTCTGGTTAACGATTTATAGTAAAAGATTAGTAGTTGTGAGAAATGCTTGTAAAGAACCCTTACAAATATTGGAAATACGGTCATACTGAATAACTTTTTTGCAGCAGTAGTTTTGTTATAAATTACAAGCGTACATATATTGTGGCTGCAATTTCATAAAAATATAGACCTATTTCCGGCAGTTGACGATAAGAGCCATCACTGATTTAAATTATAAAATAGGTAGCTGCAGCGGTTAGCAACAAGAGGTTGAAAGAAAAACCTTCATGACTTTGACTGTACGTTATGCCATTAGTCTTTCGCGTAATATATTCACAAGTTGAATGATAATAGTAACATTTCAGTTATTTAAATTTCTGCGAATGCAATCATACAAACTCTGCAATTAAGATGCCCTGTACAGATAAAACTAAACGCTAGTTCCACAACTAAACTACAGTTAGCATAACATACTTTATCATACAAAACCGCAGAATTAACATAATATAAAGAACACATGATTCACGACCAGATATGTGTGGTGTATCACTGGAAAACTGAATCACGTTTCCAACAAAAAAAAATAAAATGCCGTAAGGAAATCTCAATGAGAACATCTGTATAAACACATCTACATAATAATAATCATTATAACATCTGCCATCACCTGTAATGATGAACCATGAATGACCATTAGAAGAATGGTCGGAAACTTTGAGTTTATTAGTAGTTTATTAATAGTTTATTTTAACAGCGATTTCACATGTGTAAAATTGTAAGAAATGAAATCTCTTAGGTACGATAAGCATCTTTTTCGCAGCTATAATTTTTCTGGCATACAATTTTACAGGAATAGCTATGAATGTTTCATTTTGTGGAAATTTCTGCGAAATAATCAGGAAGTTCTATGATAAGACAGTTACCTGTAGTGAGCTGTAGGCCGACTCGGCCAGAGCAAACACGTGTGGCGGGAGAGTACCGAATGCTTTGCCTCTGTAATTCTGCATGTGATCCTGTGAACATCAAAAATAAATATTAACTACACGGATTACACATTTTTTCCTCTTATCGCAAAAAAAGGGAAGAGGAGCTTGTCTGAGGTACAACTGCACAAGCTAGTCGTCCGGGCTGTTTTTTACACTTTGATAGTCGTCACGGGTAGTTACCAAACCCACAACTTCATCGACGCATCTCTCTCTTAATTGACTAGAAGATTTTTAGGTTATATATAAATAATTAAACTACTTAAGCTCTATTCGATAAGGATCGCTATAGGCCTCAAGATATAAGCGCCTAAACACTCCTTAGAACTAAGGGCCTTGGAGATTAGGGACCTCGTCCTTTGATCATCGAAAATGAGCCGTCTAGTTATTTTTAGTACTTATGTAAAGGATGTCTTTATGCCCGTCGTAAGTTTAGGGAATAATATGTTCGGAAAAGGACTCATTTTTTAAGAATGTCTTCTTGCTGTTTTGGGCTAAGCTAGTGTTGATTCGCAAGTGTTATAGTATAATCCAATTGTTTAGATGCTTAAAAAAAGGGGTAAACTATCTTGGTGTATTGTTGCCTGAAATTTAGTTTAAGATTTTAATAAGACTGAAGACCAATATAAAACAGCAAGAAAAATAAAATACAGTGGCCTATTTGATTCTGGTAAACTTTCAATCTATTATGTGTTTGTATAACAAGAAGACACCAAGATCGTTTACCTAAATAAATTTTGTATATCTCTAAAATACACGAAAGGATATTCTTAACCCCTTCAAATTATAATACCATCTCACAAAAGTTTACACAAACATTTACATTCACAATTTCAACTGAAGGTATTTTGCATTTGAAGGCAAATTAACTGAAACGTCTACTGAAAGACAAAGCCCACACAGTTTTCAGCGTCAACATAATTAGGAGCTATTCAAGTGTATCACTACCCACACTAATGTATGCACTCATACATAATAGATAATTAACTACTGAATAATTTATGATTTCCTCTTGTTTATCAGCGAAAGGCAATTGATGGAAACTTGCCATTGTGACGGGGAACTGCTAAAGAAACGCCGAGACAATTGGGAGGAACTCTTAAAGCGAGTAACACCTTTGATGTGTTTTTGTTGTTCAGCCTCCATTTATGATGATCGTTAATAGTGATACATAGTAAGCTTGTTGGTTTTGTTGCCATTGAATCTTCTATATCATTCGTTAAGAGGTTCTCATTGAATGAATTGAAAGGGAATACGCTGTTCCGGTATTGCGAATGATTTATTTTGTTAAAACGTAAGCAACTAACTTCTATTTTTTTATATGTACTATGTAGTAGTTTTCGTTAGGATGATTCATATTTCAATGATAGAAAGGTTTCCTCCCGCATATTTATCGGGATCGCCCGTCTCATTTAGAGGGTCACGTCAACTTATGATTAGAAACTCCAGTTAGGTCCGAAACTATTCCGGCAGATCCCGGTAAATAAGCGTGAGAAATCCGATATCACATAAGTATCTTGCATATTGCTTCCTACCATCATTTTTCTTGGTGGTAGGTTCTAAGTACTAATAAGTAAGGAAAATTCATAAAACTTACCGTTGTGTAACATCCTAACTCCTTGTAAGGATTCACTGCGACTAGAATAGATCCCGTGTAAGTCTGTACAAATCGTTAAGGACAATTATTATGTAAAAAAAATATATAGAATTTTCCATTGCATGTAGGCTGTAGGTAGAACAAGGATAATTAGATTAATATATAATCTAACAAACAACCCAATTATGTCGCGTATATTGATATCGTTAATATTGAACCTTATTTGTTGTGAACTAATTAGATATATTCTTCCTCAACTTCATCCGCAGAGTTCAATACCCTATCCGAGCCGTGTTTTGAATACAATTATAATACAACAAACGTAGATATTTAACAATATTGTCGAAAAAAACTAACGTATGTAGGTATGTCCAAAAGATTGGATGAAAAGATTTACTTACTCAAAAGCTTTATTCTCAAAACTAAAGTACATCTTTATTAGCCTTTAAAAACATCACTTACTTGCCTGCAACGCAGACAGAAACATCGTTAAAGTAAATAGCTTCCAGAATATTCTAATGGACTGTATATATCAAAATTGGCAGCAGCTCGGAGTTGCCGCTATCAAGCCGGCGGCATAGCAAGTCTCGTACAAAATAGTTATTAAAACATACGAGTACATGTGTGCCTTGCTTAATATGAATTCTAAATTCATCGGGGAAAAGAACGATACGTCTTTCCTTATAGCAATATTTGAGCATGCTTTGACTTGCAATTTTAATTTATTTAAATAGTTTTGGCAGACTGTCTACATTATAAATGCTTCTCTAATTTTCAAAAATATGTATTTTGTCTACTTGGATTGGACCCATAATTGGGTAAGGGCCTTGGTCGATATATCGATTGTAAAGAGGGAATGCTAGCCTTCTGTTATTTTAAGGACCTAACAACCGATTCAGCTGCTTTCCATGGAAAGCAAAGTTCCCTTGCATAGATAGAAGCTGAATAAAGCGCAAACCATGTCGGCAGCTAGAGAGCTGAACTACCGACTGTTCTTCTCAGTACAAAAAGTACAAAACCAAATGCAGTGATAACTCACCCAGACTATACAGTCGCTAGTCGTAGCTACAGCTGTAGGTAGTTGCTAGTCAAAGAAGGAAAGAAAAGCAAAGCAAATAAAATATTTCTGCTACAATAGTTAGAAAAGGATACGTAAACGAGGTCGTGTATGTATCGCGTCTTGAGGTTGTCGTTGATGGCTTGCTCCGTGATCTCCGGCATCATGGTCATGTCCGGGACCCCGTGGTCCGGGGCGCTTTCCCGTTCCTCCATCTTGTCTGGAACAAAAAAAAATATATAAGTCTGGGTATTCATAATATAGCTCTCATGAGCGTTAAGTTGATCCTCCAAAATCATAATAATTGTAATTTAATGTTATATGAGAAAAATAAAGACTTTTGAACTGAACTGAAAAATATAATCTAGGGTAAATATATCTAGCGACATCGAGCATAAAACCAATACAAAGACGGATAGACAAGGCATGTTTTAAAATGAATAAAATACCCAAGCAAAAGACTAGCTTACTAAAAATAAATCAATTGATTCACACAGAAAAGTTTGTCACAAACTAACGAAGTTTTATTTTACGAGCGTCATGATTTACGTCATAAAAGCATATTCCAATTATTTGAAACACTCTCAGGAAAGTACGAGGGTCCTTGAACTAATTTCGGGATATATTCCATTCGACGCTGAATATTCTGCGCAGGTTTTTTTCCAATATTCAAGGATTTCAACGTAAAATATGTCATGACTTCTTAGAGAAAATATGAGGTCCTATGTGTACGTACAATACCATCTAATAATTTACTATTTGTCACGGTTCTGTTTAAAAATATTGTTAATTCTTCTCAAAAATGCATAGCTCACACAACTCATTGAAATAAAATTCTACTTATTCAGTCTGGACAGTGCCAAAAACTAGCAATTTTTTGCCAATGTTTTGCGTCCTTGTAATATCCAATGCCCAATGTGCTTGAGATCTTGGCAAGACCTTTCTTTTTCTGTATCCTTGCCCTAACAACATCAACTTGAAAGCTTATAAAATTGCGAGTTGAGTGCTGGCAGATATTTTTGCTGCACTTAACCCTTTAACAAGCTCTTAACCCTTCACTCCATACTGTAAAGACGTAGTTACAGAGAAAAACGAGATGAGATATCGGAAAATGCAAGATTCATCATTGACTATGACAGCATAAAAGAATCTTTGTAAAGAATGTAAAATAATCTTTGCTAGTAGCTGAAGTAATAAAGCACCAATCGAACGAAACAGGTTAAAGCGAAATGCACTAACACTAAGTCGTAACGTCACATACTTAGTCACTATCTAACACATAGTTAAAGTATACAAATAAAACGCAGAATTATTAATGACGTCATTAAAAAGGAAAGGTGTGACGAGGACAAATATTATGTTACTGTCACAATACTTCAAGTATGTACCAACATATTTATAGTTATGTTTCACGACATAATCGTACAAACAGCTTTATTACTAACCATACCAATATGCCCCCCATGTTGGTATAATTATGGCCTTTGCCTAGGAGTGGGATCAAAAACAAACTGCATGGAAAAAACACAATTCCAACAGATTAATCATTAAGCTACGATTTATTCAAAATGTTATTTTTAACAAAAAGCTCTATTTCAGCCAGCCGTGATAGAGGTCGGCGCGTAAGTGACTCTCATCAATCTTCATGATACAACTCAGGAGAGAGGACCATTTCACCCTGAGGGTTGGATGACAAGACAAGGTCGAGAATTCATTAAAATGTATTTTACTTAGTAAAATTCATTCTATACTACAGAATATTAAAAGCGCTTTCATTAATCCCGACGCTGCGTCAGCTCATATGATTCCGAATGGGTACGAAGTCTTCCGCAGTAAGGAATTTAGTCCTTGTGTCGCGGGGGTCTTACAAACAAACAAATCACGTGCACAAAGACACGCACTAATGCTTGTCCTACGCGGGGATCGAACCCACGACACGACGCGCACAGTGGTTTTGGCGTGGCGACCTCAACCACTCGGCTATCCATGCAATCGAATATTCACGCGTGAGTAAACCATACTTAAACAATGTTGAATACACCCTCAAAAAAGTTCTATAATAAAATTAAAGAGGCAACTTAAATTAATAAAAGATAGATAAGCGGTGTAATAAGTGAGTTATTAACTGTCGGCCATACATTAGACCGACGTCACGGCATATAACTTTGAAAAGGTAATCCGGTGCGAACATGGTAATTAACACCTATCTTAAACGTATCTCACACATCAATCTTTTTATTTAGAAAGATTAGACCGTCATAGTAGAAAGCAAGCTGGTATGTAAGTTGAGGTGTAATGAAAAACACAATGGAAGAAAAATGTTTCATTAAACACAGATTAATAAGTTTTAGTATAAGATAGTAATGATAGTATACATGTAGGAACCTGGTTTCAAGTACGATACATGTAGCCTGTCGTGTTTGAAAACCATTCTGGGACACTACGACAAAATACAAAAAAGAAACTTTCTCGTAAATAGCTGTAACTTGAACAACAGATTAAGTCCCATTTCATATTATTTTTATAACAATAATTATACCAATAAACGTCGAGAAATCCTCGAGGGCTGCAATGTTGTCTCAATGTCGACAGCCTGAGGTCACTACTACGACAGCGACATTGTTCGACTTTGACAGGTGAAACTTGAATAGCTTTTTCACACTTATGAATTAATGCCATTTAAATTACCCAAATATTTATTTTTTAAAGGCTTATGACATGACATTAAATAGAAGCTCCGAGGGAAAAGTCATATTATTATGGTGGAAATGTGACAGTGCAATACATGGCGTAGAGCTCCGTCTCTCTTTTTTGCACGCAATAATTTTACTTCAAGACATGGCGGTAGACCCTCAGGATCTTTTATTAGGTACTAGCTGTGCCCCGCGGTTTGACTTGCGTAACCAAGGGAAATAGGGATTCATTTTTATTACATAAGGTATGTCACTGCTACTTATTCCAATAAAGTCAGTGAAAACTATAGTAACACGATTAATAATGAGCCTAACTTCAGTGACTCAGTTTCTGAAACGAAATCGAGTGTTAATTCTTTAATTTAATATGCACAATATCTTATTTCCTTGCAGCTTAATTCTAAGCAATATAAGACGATTCCTTTAAATTTATCCCTGTGACAGTTTCAGAGAAGTATTGACAAGTTGACATACATTTCAATCAAGTTCATGATAGGATCACACGCATTCTGCGTTTTCACTTATTATTATCAACTTCATATCGAGTGGTTTGAAGATAGAGCGCTAGACTTCTCCTTTAACTTAAGTGACAAAATTGTCGCTAAAATTATCGAGTGGTTTTGGAGATGGCGGTAAATGCTTATTGAAGTTTAGTTTCACGTGTCAGTGTTACTATTTCGAGCGGGTTTGAAGATGGCGCCCTTGTAAGCATATCAATTTACATCGATCTCGGTCCTGCACCCCCGGGCACCCCAAATACGATGTTATCGGCTGAGCGATTGATAACTGTTTTTATTACTCCTAAGGCACTAACGTGTTTGCTTAATAAACGATTTCGTGAAAGATTTCTGTATTTTTGTATGTGATTTTGTTATTTACGTGACCGTGTATTTTTAAGAATGGATATCATATTGGGACAGGTGTTTATTTTCGATTTTCGTTTTGTTTTGCTCAACTTTTAATAGGATCGTATTTATTAAAACATACTAAAACACTAAATTTAGATACAAATATGTGCCTAAAGATAACTTAAAATAAAAGACTCGTAAACTTAACTAAAAAGTTTCAGGTTCAGTCACAGGTAACGTAGGAAGTAAACCAATCACTTTATTTTGTAAAAAGACATAATAAGGACAAATTGAATTCCAGAGAGCCTTGTTCAATTGACAATACAATTTTAGGTCAAAACGAAGAGCTCTTAATAGTTATTAGGTTGAAAATGAAAATAAACAGGACTCATTATTGGAATTCCTTTGAGCGAAATTTCGTGATTTATCCAATAATTATTTACCTTCATCGTTTTCTACATAAGCTCTCGTTTACTTTGCTAGAAAGTGAAGATCACCTGTCTATAAATAACAAAGCTAATTGACTATAATTATCCTGAAGAAATAATCAGAGACTGAAAAGGCGTCGAAATAGAATATTCTCGTCACTTAGTTGTTTCCGTGAATATTAGTTATCCCTACTAATATTATAAATGAAAGTAACTCTGTCTGTCTGTCTGTTACGCTTTCACGTCTAAACCACTGAACTGATTTTAATGAAATTTGGTACAGAGATAGAGTTGACCTTGAGAAAGAACATGGGATAGTTTTTATCCCGGACTTTTGAAAAGTTCTCTTGGAAACGCGATATAACTGACTAGTATTAATATAATAGCTTTTGTTACACGCTTTCATAATTAATTGTTTAATTGTATTTTAATTTTATACAAAAAAAACTTCACAAAGAATGAGAGATTTATGTAGTGCAAAAAAATACTAAAAATCAGTGCGGTCCAGCCGTTCCCAGAGAAGTTATCGGACGGAAATGTCACTTGCGGATAAAATACGTCATCGGAGCCCTCGCACTAGCTACTTATCAATATTACACATTATTTGCACAATTACTGTCGAGTACCGAGGACTTATCATCAAGTTATAAAGCTATAGTATCGCTGTGGGTAAGAGATGGCGCGCTACGCAACGTAGCTCTATCTCGCTTCTACTATTGCGACTGTTTTACTTTTATGTGTTTTTAGGGAGCTGGTCAAGTGTCGGTGTTGCGGCTGTGGTTGTGAATCATCATCGCCTGGTCTGGATTGAAGACAATAGGAGCCGGATGCGAGGATATTTTACGATTATGACTCGAGGTGTAATGTTTGTTTTGTCCGGTCAATATACCTACATATATATAACGGTTAATAAAATTCACAATGCCTACAAAACCAAATAATTCGAAGACACCAAGTTTGATGTTGTGGTAGTCTTGCGGTTGGATTTTGATTTTTTAGGTATTCTAAGACACTTCTCCAAACAGTGAAGGAAAATATTATGAGGAAATCTCGAGTTCCAAATGCTGGAATCTGCAATGGCTAACCCACAGTGAGCTTGGCGATCACTGCCTACAAACTTCCCTTTATTGGAGCATGCCCGGCAATCGGACATCAAAGGGTGCTATTATTATTACAATATAATATTGTATAGTACTCGGAAGGTTATAATTGAAACAACTATGTTCTCCTTGTTTATTAAACAGTCTGGAAGCGAAAGATATATCAAACATCACGACATTATTTCATCTCGGATTAAAAACAAATTAACATTAAGACTAAATCGAAACGTTACTTTATAATTTGTTGATAAACATATTAAGTGGGGCAACAGAGTTTCTATACCGTCCAGAAGTACTTTGATAATTTCAATCGAAAAATAGTAAGGTTTAAACAAAATAAGGCTAGTAATTACCAGTTTTCCTACTGGGTAACACAATTAAATGAGGAATGGAGGTTTAATAGTCGATCAAAGTTAAATAAGGAGGTAAGCTGCATCAGGTAAGGAGGAAAGCCAACTTCATAGATGCCTGGGAAAAATGGACAAAAACATCTGATGACTAACAAAAAGTGGACCGCTTCAGTAACAGGATATCGTTTTTAACTTTTGAGGAAGACAATAAAAATAATTTCTACATTCAGAATCTATCCGACTCCAGTGCAAAAATTCCTATTTCAGACATAACCACGCTTGTTCACGACAAAAATAGGTTTCTAGGAAAACATCCTTGACGTAGAAAAACAAGTCCTACGCTAATTAGGACAATAATTGCCTTGATTGATCCAGGACGACCATAAACGAACGCGGAATTAAAACCTGATTATCTGAGTTATTAAGGCTGTTTGTAACGTATACTAGATATCTACGTAAAGCGGTTGTTTTGAAAGAGGAACTTAATCAATGACTTGATGATGATGATTTTTGTATTATATTCTAATTTCAGCTTAGGATTAGGGTGTGTTTCATTCAGGGAAGCGTGGCGAGGAATGTGTGTAGTAAAATGGGATCAGATATCTGTTTTCAATGCTGTTCAACTGGATCCTGATGTATGCGAAGCCTTCAGACTGTTTGGACAAGAGAAAGAATCGGAGAGTCACAGATTTAATTAC
This sequence comes from Trichoplusia ni, assembly GCF_003590095.1. NCBI lineage: Eukaryota > Metazoa > Arthropoda > Insecta > Lepidoptera > Noctuidae > Trichoplusia > Trichoplusia ni. The sequence goes on from NW_020799869.1 coordinate 23,196, forward strand.
AGATACAAATGTTTCTGGCAAATAAGCGCGCCGTCAATGTGAGATTTTGCCAACTGAATCCAATGCACTCGATTATTCGATGCAAGGTAAATAGATTGCCTCGCATCTTGAACAACCTCTTTATGCACCTTTTTTACGGGGAAATCCTCATGGGACTTTCTCAGCCCTGGGAAAGGCGGAGAGGCATGAATCTTACCGGCTTAAAACACCGGCGCTTCACCCTTGCCTCATACCTGAGACCATGAAAACGCGATGCCAACTACCGCGATCGCACACAGAACCTGGCCTATCGAACTATCACAACCTTTTCAAGTTAAGACTATTACGTCTTAACCACACAGACTAACTTACGGCTTAAAACAACCCTTTAAAGTAAAACTATCGCAGCCGGGGAAACAAGACGGCGATATACAAGCTGTAGTACGTTGTCCTGCTTCTTTAGTTGTATGTTTAGAGGTGATGTAGAGGTAGGCTCCCTTGTTACAAGGCGTCTCGATAATCCTTAAACATATTTACAATGTCCGCAACTTAAACACGCTACCTTATTAGTAAGATACATTGATACAACTTATTGTTAGGACGAACAAAGAGATCTTAACCGTTGTGAAATTATTTACTAAACATTGCGGAAGGTGGTCAGCACGGTGACCGGTGTTAAGTTATCATCTGAGAGACTGTTTAATTATGAAAGTTTGTTTAATGTTAGCGCAGGCGCTGCGTGTTTTGACGAGATGACAATGAAAGTAAGACGAATTATTAGGCTTTATGGATCACATGTTTTATATAATTCTTGTATAGTTGTCTAAACTCAGGGTATCGTGTTGCCCAGGTGATTGGGTTGAGGGGGTCAGATAGGCAGTCGCTCCTAATAAAAGACTGGTATTTAGCTGCATCCGGTTACAGTAGAAGCCGACCCCAACATAGTTGTGAAAACCTCATCATAAATGATAGCAATTCTACGAGAAATCGCTCATCAAAAGCTTTAAAATCTTTAAACAATTGATCATACAATTTTCATACTCTATTACCTTCCCTCCATAATAAGTCTTCGCTAGTGAACTGTAATGCTCCAAGCCGCTCTAAATATCTAATAATATTGAATCAGCTGTAAGCTCTATTGACGCAATCGTATCGCGCGCCATCTTCGCCCACCGCCCGGTCCCAACAAATGTCCATGAATGAAAGCCTCTTATTGACTAGGGTTGGCAGACAATATATTTACCAGTAGACTAATTATTTTTTACCGTGAAATTTATATAAGATGAATGGTTCTCTTTATAATATACTTTATAAAAAGGCTTCATGGTTTTATATTGAAATCTCATAAATGGGCATTTAATGAAAACAACAATTAAATCAACATTTTGCTTGAGTGATTTATTAGAGATGATAAGTCAAGGCAAATAAATAATTAAAAAAAAAACATATAGAAAGGATTACAATACAATCAAGAACACAAGATTATTTACTTACCTAACGTTATCTAATATCTTTCTCCTATTTCATTACTTTTAAGCAGAGTTATATTTTAAAGAGACATTTCAAGACAATTCATGTAGATAAGAATAAAGTTAATCACGGGTAGATTAAGATAATTTATTTAAAATGTACGTGGCAGCCCTATTAGAAACAAGTCTGTAAGCACAGCAGGCACGCACTCGCGTGTTTAGCCGCGTCGCGTTTGTTTTACATCATTTCGTTTCGTTCAAATGTGCGATCCCCCTAATATATCTGTTGCGTATAATCTATTATTCAATGTGACTCAGCGCTTTCAGAGCCGAAATTGAAAAATGTCTCTAATGAAAATTTCTTTCCACTTAACTGTCTTTGTGACGGTTTTTGCTTTATCGGATGTTTCCTCGAAGTTTCTAGGTGTTTTTTGTTTTGCCATTCCAGTGTAATGGTGCAAATAATTTTGGTTTTATGAATGTTTATCTTATTAAGTACCAAATAATACAAAAAGACAGTTACCATATTTATAAGCATCTTAAACTATTCAATTAATCGGAAAATCGTTTTAAGATAAAATTAAATAGTAATCATTATGACCTTAGTAGGCGACATGGTCCTTAAAACAACAAATAACGGATTCTCAAAAAGCGTAAACGGACACTTTGTGTAAAACATGTTTATCACCTTAACGATATTCCAGTAAAAATAGATACCGAAACTTAACCATATATCCAAACAGCACTATTCGAAAGCTTATTCATAAAAATACTTAACTTCCTTTCAAGGGACAGTCCCAAATCAGAACTTCCAAAAGACATATCAATAATAGAAATCGCATTCAAACTTCAAGAACTAAACCCTAACAATGCTTCCAGTTGCTGTCAACTTGTATCAAAAGAGGAACGGGTCTTTGGCGCCGGCGCTACCCACGACACAGGTTACGGTACATTGGTACAAGGGACCCGACCGCCGAGCTTGGGGGTTAGGTGGGAGCCCCCATTCAAACCTCACCCGTTTTGTAAGAACATTCAAGTGTCCTAATTCAATAAAATGAAATCGAATTTTAGATTAAACGTATATCTTTTTAGGGTGACATTTTCGTTTCGATTTGGGTGGTAATGATTTGTTAGTTAAATTAAACGTTTTAAGTAGTAGGTTATTCAGGTATGTTTAAATTCAATACAACTGCTTTTAAATTGTGCACATGGCAATCACTTCTATAGTTTTCTTTCATACGATTTTGTTACATTTCTACAAGGCTACGCTTTTTAAATGTATAACTAACTCCACGTCCAAGTCTGGCAAAAAATATCGATAAAGTTGTTCTTCAAGAAAAATACGTTTGCGTGTTAATAAACAAGTTTCGTAACAAACTTATTCAATCATAATTTATAACGAATAACATTCACACTCATCATTTGTAGGCTGCCAATGACTTACCCACAATCACATTGTGGAAATAAAGCAATAAAACTCGTCGCAAGTCTAACAAGCTCCGTATATCTAAGCAATTGCGACATTACGCTGAATTGAAAAGAAATAACGTGTAGGCGAACCGGCGGAGGGAACCTAGGGCGAGTGAGAGTAATAAAACTGGTCAAGTGTGAGACAGACTCGTGTCACTGAGGGTCTCGTATAAAGAGACTAAAACAAGACACAAATTTGCCAAAACAATTGGCCATCCATTTCAAAAGCCTAATGATGCCTCCGAGCTCCGGTTTTTACGAGATACAGCTTGGTGACGGATGGATGGACTGGGGGTTACGCAGCCGGACAGGCAGCGAAGTCTTAGTAATATGTTTTTAACTTCTGAGTGCGGATCCCTAAAAGAAGCCCACACAGGCGAGCCGAGGCGACGCGTAGGCGATATAACAACGTTTATAGTCCAGGAGCGTTCTTTTATTAACAAGCCCCTTTTACTCGTAAACGAATTCTCGAGTACTATTACGTAAATCATATTATACGTAGCAAAAGCAAAACACACTAGAATTGGACTTACATTGAGGTTAAATTGCTAATTCATATTAAGTTATGTCATCTTACTGCGACTTTTGCTATTGCTTTGGCAAAATACGTAATAACGCCACCGGAATGTTATTGCTTAGGAAATAAATACCGAGTTTCTTGGAGACAGAATGATCTTAAAAAGGTTAGGTAGGTATTACGAGGGATAAGCGTACTTAGGAATCTTGGGAAAAGTCTTATGAGCCGTTATGTAAGCCATAATTAAGGACAAAAACGAAACCCGCCTTTGTTAGGAATAGGATAAATAGAGGTCTTTGCTTTGTGGAGGCACGTTGATATAAATTTATTAATATTACATAAAATGTTTTTATCTAAATATTATCTAATATATAAAATTCTCGTATCACCGTTTATGAAATGTAACTCCTCTGAAACGGCTCGAACAATACTTATGAAATTTTGTGTACATATTCGGTAGGTCTGAGAATCGGACATCTATTTTTTAGACAGCTTTCTTTTATTCCAAAAAAACTCAATTGTATGGCAAAACGTTTGCTGGGACATTTTTTTATGCATAATTTATTTTTTACAGTCTGTTTTAGATGATGGACGAAAGGCCTCCTCTTTCTCTTCCAGACCTCTCTATCTTTTGCGATTTCACCGGCACGTGCGCCCCGCGTATTTGATTAGATCAAAATATTAACTAAATAATAATGTAGACCATGTAAGGCTACGCTTTTAGATACTAAGCTTATAATAAAACTTATTGATACACTTATGAGAATTGCCGCTAAGATTGGTAGCAAAAGTTTGAGCACACGTTTTAGTATGCTAGGTCACATTCTAGCGACAGGAGATAACTAAAACCTAGGTATTTTCCCGACTCGGGAGCATTATGATAATTAGGTTTTCTAACGTGTTACAAGAAATACTGATGCGGTGACTTTAGAAACGGTGTTAACACTTGTGAACAGAGATAAATACTAGCCCAGTATGTTATGTTACGTATTTTATTTTTAAAATATTATATTTAAGTATTAAGACTTCGAAACTACACATGAAAAGACATATACAGGGAAATAATATTATTGGAGGCAAGGATTCGGAGAGAAGGTGCTTGTAATTTACTCTGATAGAATTCACATTAAAGGGATTTTGGAAGCATGAAATCGTTCATCTGTTTCTAAGTCTGGGTGACATTGTGCATGTGAATTGTATGTTTGTGAAACACCGCGCGATTAAATTCCTTAGAGCGGGAGCCGTGTTTATAAAAAAAATCTCTTGCTTTTCCCTAGCCCTGTAAACGGTACGACTCAGTTACGCCCACAAAGATTTTATTTTTGTAAAAGGACAGCGTTTTCTTGTACACTCTGTAAATCTAATTCGCACGCAAATTTTTAATCTTACTCGTGTTTAAATAGTCAGCTGTCGCAAAGTTTTCGTTACGCCCACATTTGCTCCGGATTTGTCCTTACAAAATGTACAGTCAGAAACGAAAATCCGTTAACACTATCCAAATTATTTTTTTGTATCATTTACATGATACAGAGAGCGCACTTTTCTATCTTTTTGGACACCACTTACAAAGTGAGGCGGTCTGGAGCTGATTGCCAACGCATGTTTTAAAGTTTTTGTGTGAAGGACGATGCTAAAATTGGAATTTTCTTTTCTTTAGATGATTGAAAGTCCTTATAAAAGTGTGTTCGGCTCGAGTTGTAGTTATTATGGTCCAATGAAAACGAAAAACACGGAAAATCAAATCAGTTCCAATCCTAGAATTCTCGAAATTTAGAATAAATTGGATTTGTGCATTTTCACATGGAACGAATGTACCATGTGTGTGGCTCGAACGAGCCGCACGCTTTTCAGAAACAGGGGCAAAAGCATGGTCAGCTATCTGCGCTTCTAAAATCCCTTCAATATGAATTCTATCAGTGTTAATAATACCCTTAATCCATTGTATTTCGCAAGCTATAAACGTCAAAATGACATTAACATAAAACTAATCCCCGTCTCTAGTACTAATGTTCATCGCTAATAAATTCCTTTGTGAAATCTCCATGAATAAGGCATTGTACATTCCCAGCTCATTTATTACCAGCCAGCATTTATTGGGTTACTTTTATTAACTTGTTAATGGTTGTTACGGAATACTGATTAGCTCCTAATTAGTAATCATGACACGGTTATTTATGTATCATTTGTACAATGCCTAAACCGTTCATAAGACTTTTATGATTGTTAAACTTTATGCGATATTAGCTCTTATTGTACACTACTTAAAGGGTGAGAATTCTATGAGTTTAAAGACTATATTCGTTTGTTAAGGATTTGTTTACATGTAGAACAATGTTTCTACCAGATATGGGTCTATAGGAGCCAAATATTAACTCTTATATTGTGCACCTTAGGGGTGAAAATTCATTGACTTTATAAACAACTAATTTCCTAAGGACATGTACTGCCTTTACCAGATATGGGAACATATAAGGAGGTGTTCACACGAGCTCCAAGCACCGTAACCGTCGTCTCGGTCCCTTGAGAACATGGCATTCAAATTATTGCTTTAAATCAGTTCAGTTGTAGCGTAAATAAAGACTGTATTATAAGAACAAATATACAACCTATAGAATAATTACAGGTAGGTTTATGGTTTTAGATTTGTTTAAGATGTCAGATGTTCTGATTTCGGGTATAACGTAAACATATTATAGAGTAGAAAAAAAAATTATCGTTAGAGAAAAGATGTCCGGTGAGTTTTCAAGAGGAATTATGAAGTATTTATTTGGTTGTAGGATACTTTTATTCATAATTCGTGGTAATTTTATAGTTTTTGGTAACTTCTTTATTTCTTTCCTAAATGATATTCCCATGATGATAAAAATCACACTGCATTTCTTATGCTCGGCTTAGAAAAATTATTAAAGAAATGCTATTAAAATATCATTAGTAGTTTTGATTCATTACTCAAAGACAAATGTGACAGTGGACAGACATTCAGAAATACAAACATCATTATTTATTGTACTAGAGTTGAGAATTCCATTTAATATTCGATTTAAACGATTTCTAATGATGTGCAAGCAAAAATGAACACGAAGAAATGGATGAATGAAGTTATGAACGGCGAGAAATGGGACTACGGAAGCCAGACACTAGAGAAAAATATGATACGATTTTACCCTATTAATTATTGTCTACTAGCAACCCTTTTGTTTTAGTGTGTCTTTATGTAACAACACAATTTAAATAAATAAACGACTGATTTATTTGAGTTATATGTGTATTTAATTTGGTAATCTTTTCTTTGGCAAAAAGGCACTACATAATTGTTTAAAGTACTAAAACGGAGTGATCTTATGTGTTACTAGTAATTACCACTTGTAAAGTGAGGATAGCTCCTCGTAACATACGGGGAGTGGTCCAAAAAACAATCTTTAGGATATCTAAATACGGTCCAGTGGATACGAATCTAAAAGCTATATCTAAGAACTGTCTTACTATGGCCTCTCAGATATATCTACATAAAAACAATATATTAAACACAAATACTATCACAAAGGAAATCCATACAGTTATTTTGTCCATACGTATATAACACGTTTTATGAGCGCGATAAATAACCGTATGTCGTATCGGCTACGAGCAACGAATATCGCGTGTCATAAACCTGCCAAATACTTAGTAGAGTAAGTAAATACATGTGACATCGATATTATTGAATGTAGGAAACTACGGCAAGGTTGAGTTGCCGAAAAAAAAGATAATTTAGGGGAATCGTTACCCTTGGTTACTGGTGATACGACTCCCTTTTCCGCATTTATGTAGACTTCAAGTCGACCTATTGTGCATCGGGTGCTTTTAGGAGGGTGTCAATCCAGCCATCCCAATCCCCCAGAAGAGCAGACGTAATCGTTATCCTCATCACATTACATTATTAATATAATTTTAGTGTTTAAATGATGATGTTGATGCATTGGAAATGAGGTGAATTCGGCCATTAATTCTGGGGTATTTGTTTCCCTTAACCGACTTATTAGATCCCATACCAAATAATTTAACATAAGTACAAACAATTTATTAGTACTGCAGCTCACAAACATTTCTATACATAAAAACAGTACGAGATGAAAGCATGGCATCCGAGTGTGCAGACGTACAGACAATTAGACGGCCATTATACATGCATTATGGTTTTACTGCCATTTGTGTGCACGGACTCAAACGATACCGTACCATAAAAACGAGATGGCTATGTTAGTTCGCATATTATATGGTTGGTTGATGGTTCTGCGTATCATATTCGAATATAAAGTAGAAAATATATATAAAAAAAAAACAAACAAATTTGAACACGGATCCCTAAAAAATGATATATCTAGTAAATAATTACGCGGTAATTGTCTTGTTTTATTGTATGTCAGATATGTTACATATTGAGTGTTTTAAGGGGGAGCCAGCGTTAACGCAGTAGCAAAAAAATAATCTTTTAAGGGGAAGTGTAATACAGTGGTATAAAGAAACTTTGTATCAACATCAAATACACCGACTTAACCCTAGAAAGATAATCATATTGTGACGTACGTTAAAGATAATCATGCGTAAAATTGACGCATGTGTTTTATCGGTCTGTATATCGAGGTTTATTTATTAATTTGAATAGATATTAAGTTTTATTATATTTACACTTACATACTAATAATAAATTCAACAAACTATTTATTTATGTTTATTTTATTTATTAAAAAAAAACAAAAACTCAAAATTTCTTCTATAAAGTAACAAAACTTTTAAACATTCTCTTTTTACAAAAATAAACTTATTTTGTACTTTAAAAACAGTCATGTTGTATTATAAAATAAGTAATTAGCTTAACTTATACATAATAGAAACAAATTATACTTATTAGTCAGTCAGAAACAACTTTGGCACATATCAATATTATGCTCTCGACAAATAACTTTTTTGCATTTTTTGCACGATGCATTTGCCTTTCGCCTTATTTTAGAGGGGCAGTAAGTACAGTAAGTACGTTTTTTCGTTACTGGCTCTTCAGTACTGTCATCTGATGTACCAGGCACTTCATTTGGCAAAATATTAGAGATATTATCGCGCAAATATCTCTTCAAAGTAGGAGCTTCTAAACGCTTACGCATAAACGATGACGTCAGGCTCATGTAAAGGTTTCTCATAAATTTTTTGCGACTTTTGAACCTTTTCTCCCTTGCTACTGACATTATGGCTGTATATAATAAAAGAATTTATGCAGGCAATGTTTATCATTCCGTACAATAATGCCATAGGCCACCTATTCGTCTTCCTACTGCAGGTCATCACAGAACACATTTGGTCTAGCGTGTCCACTCCGCCTTTAGTTTGATTATAATACATAACCATTTGCGGTTTACCGGTACTTTCGTTGATAGAAGCATCCTCATCACAAGATGATAATAAGTATACCATCTTAGCTGGCTTCGGTTTATATGAGACGAGAGTAAGGGGTCCGTCAAAACAAAACATCGATGTTCCCACTGGCCTGGAGCGACTGTTTTTCAGTACTTCCGGTATCTCGCGTTTGTTTGATCGCACGGTTCCCACAATGGTTAACTTATACGGTTCTTGTAGTAAGTTTTTTGCCAAAGGGATTGAGGTGAACCAATTGTCACACGTAATATTACGACAACTACCGTGCACAGGCTTTGATAACTCCTTCACGTAGTATTCACCGAGTGGTACTCCGTTGGTCTGTGTTCCTCTTCCCAAATAAGGCATTCCATTTATCATATACTTTGTACCACTGTCACACATCATGAGGATTTTTATTCCATACTTACTTGGCTTGTTTGGGATATACATCCTAAACGGACACCGTCCTCTAAAACCAAGTAACTGTTCATCTATGGTCAAATGAGCCCCTGGAGTGTAATTTGTATGCACTGATGGATAAAGAGATCCCATATTTTTCTAACAGGAGTAAATACATCGTTTTCTCGAAGTGTGGGCCGTATACTTTTGTCATCCATTCTAAGACATCGTATCAAAAAATCAAAACGATCACGACTCATTACAGAGACGTACACCATTGACAAAGATCGATCAAAGAGGTCATCTGTGGACATGTGGTTATCTTTTCTCACTGCTGTCATTACCAGAATACCAAAGAAAGCATAGATTTCATCTTCATTCGTGTCACGAAATGTAGCACCTGTCATAGATTCCCGACGTTTCAATGATATCTCAGCATTTGTCCATTTTACAATTTCCCGAAATTATCTCATCAGTAAAAAATAGTTTGAAGCATAAAAGTGGTCATATATATTGCGGCACATACGCGTCGGACCTCTTTGAGATCTGACAATGTTCAGTGCCAGAGACTCGGCTACGCCTCGTGGACTTTGAAGTTGACCAACAATGTTTATTCTTACCTCTAATAGTCCTCTGTGGCAAGGTCAAGATTTTGTTAGAAGCCAATGAAGAACCTGGTTGTTCAATAACATTTTGTTCGTCTAATATTTCCACTACCGCTTGACGTTGGCTGCACTTCATGTACCTCATCTATAAACGCTTCTTCTGTATCGCTCTGGACGTCATCTTCACTTACGTGATCTGATATTTCACTGTCAGAATCCTCACCAACAAGCTCGTCATCGCTTGCAGAAGAGCAGAGAGGATTATGCTCATCGTCTAAAGAACTACCCATTTTATTATATATTAGTCACGATATCTATAACAAGAAAATATATATATAATAAGTTATCACGTAAGTAGAACATGAAATAACAATATAATTATCGTATGAGTTAAATCTTAAAAGTCACGTAAAAGATAATCATGCGTCATTTTGACTCACGCGGTCGTTATAGTTCAAAATCAGTGACACTTACCGCATTGACAAGCACGCCTCACGGGAGCTCCAAGCGGCGACTGAGATGTCCTAAACGCACAGCGACGGATTCGCGCTATTTAGAAAGAGAGAGCAATATTTCAAGAATGCATGCGTCAATTTTACGCAGACTATCTTTCTAGG
>NW_020799870.1:0-45550 GCF_003590095.1 Trichoplusia ni
GACCATACATCCTGCCAGGTGGGACACCTGCCTCTTTTAACATTTTCCCACTGATGGGAAACCGGGGCACTTCCCATTTGTTGAACTGTTCTAAAAGATTTTCATCTCCTCTGTATTTTAAAACTTCCTGACATATTCAATTGCATCTTTTTGTTTAATTTTAGTATTCAAAACCAGCTTTTCATAAGGTCTGAAAATTACAAGATTAATTAAACAATATTCTAAATAAGCAATTGTTTACTTTATGTTTAAAGTTCAACTTACAGTAATGGTCTTGCTGCAACCTTGTCTACTCTGTGTTCTACCAAGAAGTAGGCTAGGTCCCTGTCATAGCTGGAAAACTTGAGCCTGCTGTGAAGCACAGTAACTTGATCCAGGTCTGTGAGCAGAGCTGCCAGGTAACTCATTGGGTGCAGGTTGAGGTGCTCAGCCCTCTTCATTACTCTTTCCAGTTCTTCTAGGTTTGGATTTGATGGTAATCCTGTTAACAAGATAAGTATTTTGAACCACAGTAAGCAAATGTTAATATTTATTGAATATGAAACTTAAAACAAAAGTGAATATTATTATAATTACCCATGTATTTTCCAACATCTACATCAATCATTGTCTTCAACAGACTTCCTGCATAGTTCCCTTGCAGCATTTTCTTCAGTTCACACCATATTCTTTCACCTGATATATTTTGCAGTCCTCCAACATTGTTCTTTATAACTTTGAGGATCTCCTCCTCATGGTTGTCTGGCTTGTCTGCTATCTTGCCATAGAACCGAAAATACCTCATAATCCTTAAATAATCTTCTTTGATTCTCTTGTCTGAATCACCAACAAATGCAATTCTTTCTTTTTTGTAAATCTTCATATCCAAAAAAGTAGTCATATACAGAGCCATCAAAACCTAAAATCAGTAGTGTTTGATTAATTTTATAAATATGGTAATACTTTATTACCAATTATTAAATCAAGAAACATTGCTAGATGGCAAATGATTCTAAGTTTTTAAACATAGAAACCAAAATAAGTGGCTGGTTCTTTGCCATAACTGAGAAAACTCACACTTTATAAAATGAGTCATGCATTGTATGATGAAATACATCAAAAGGAAATATCATTACCTAAGAACATGGAATTAATAGTAAGGTCCCTTCTATTAGCATCTAGTTTCCAATCTGTAGTGAAGATGACTTCAGCATGGCGGCCATCAGTGACTATATCCACCCTCAGAGTTGTCACTTCAAAGCTCTCTTTGTCATTAATCCTAGCTGTGATTGTTCCATGTTTCTCACCATTAGCATTGATCATTCTGATATTTTCAGTTGTAAACATGTCTTTCATCTCTTGTGGAGTTGCTGTGGTAGCAAAATCAAGGTCTTTAGGATTCAGTCCCATTAACAGATCCCTGCAACAGTATGAAACATTTTGGTGCTATATGTTAAAAAGAATGCTTATTTTTTTTGTGGGAAAATCTGAACTTACTAGGTTACGAAAATTTTAAGGCCTGTGGGATCTACAACATCAACTTAATAACGGAGGTACCATTTTGACTTTATTTTAAAAGAACTTAATACCCATGTAATGCATGCAATGATGTAACTAAGGAAAAAAAATGTCATAACTATCTGAGATCAGAAAGACTCAACAAGTTGGCCTAACTCAGTTATTACGGGTAGAATAAATACAAAATATTTAAGTATATAAAAAAACTACCTGACAGCACCTCCAGCGACTCGTATTTCATATTTATATTTATCAAACAAGCTTTTTAGCGCCGCAACTTCAGGTGTAAATATACTTTTGAATTCTTCTGATTCTAACTTAAGAACAACAGGATTCTCCCGGCTTTTAAGTTCCATATCTATTTTTGACCTTAATATGCGAAGATTAAATGTTTTACTCTTGGCATACGTCTGAAAGGAGAACCAATAAATTAAATGCGAACTAAACATTGGTATAGAAAATAGGTTATAAGTGTTAGAATGTGTGTAGTTACCCTTTGCTGAGAAATCACTTGCTTTAATATCCGTAAAGATGCAGCATACATAACGCTCAAACTAAGCACGATAATTTTAATGTGTTAAATAATCATTTCGCCAAACAACATAAGGGCTTTCCGATCGTGTTTCTTTGAATTCTCTGTCTACTTTCCGATCAGATTGACATTGACGTATAAAACATGTGTTTTTGACACACCATCTCTACAGATCACACAAAAATTCGAAGTTGCCAGTTGTATTAAGCGTATCAGATTTTACGTCCCATACTTTTGGATTTGATTTTCATGCACCCGATGGTTGTCCTACGCCAGGATCGTACTTCCTACATAATGCGTACAGTAAGTTTGGCGTTCTTTGCCACTCAGCTATAAGAGTAGTGAAACAACATTACGTTGAATATGGTTTTTGGAGCCATTTGTATTTACCTTTCTCTGATGAGACTGAAAAGCTTAAGGGATGGAGATAAATCCAACAATTTTAAGAAATAAACACCACAGCCTTTTTTGCCTGTTAGTTCTAATCAATGCAATACTTTTTGCCATAAAGCATTTATAAACTTGAATAGAAAGTAGAAAGCCATGACCTACTATATTATTATAGTAGACTTTTCTGTTCGTTTGGGCTCTTTGATTAGTTTAACTAAATAGGTTATGAATGATAAAAATACAAATGAGTACTATGAATTAAAAAAATATAAAATTAAATAATCAAAATTTCGGTGTTCACCCTTTATTGGATAAAATACAGTTCCATACGACTTATTCTAAAACTATATTTTTTTGTCATTTCCCACCCATTAAACTGCTCATTCCACTTGAGCCCTGCTGCAGTTGTCTCATCATATTGTGAAGGCCGGTCATACCGCCCATCTGTTGTAAGATGCGTGGATCCATCATCTTTGCCATTTGTTGGTTGAGTTTGACCATTTGAGTTTGGTTGACATTCTTTGCCATGTCACCACCCTTGAATAAACCCTTGATACCTCCCATCTTTTTAACAACTGCTGCAAACTTTGTGTACTGAGCAATGAGGTCTTTGACATCTCTCTCTGTGACACCGGCGCCCTGTGCCACTCGCGTAATCCTGGTGGGTTGCTTTGAGAATAGTTTCGCGCCATCGCGGTGGTCCAGTTCGCCTTCATTCATGGAGTCCATTATGGTCATAAGTCGTTTCAGTTTAGCCATTGATTCCTGCTCACTGCCTTTTGACATTAAATCCTGAGAAAACCCTGGAAATCATACCCTGCAAAAATGGTAAGTATTATTAATCTAGAAAAATAAATAAAAATACCAAATGCTTTGTATATATTGTACCATGATCTGTGAAAAGGGTCCCATTTTCATGATGTTTTGGAATTGTTCATACATGGCCCTCAATGTGAACTGTCCATGTTTTAGTTTTTCCAATAGCTCATCATTGTCATCAAGCTTAAGTTCGTTCACTTTGTCTAAAAGACCCTCAATGTCTCCCATGCCAAGAAGTTTGTTGATGAAAGGTTTAGTTTTAAAGGGTTCCAAGTCATCAATGTGTTCTCCGGTACCTATGAAGATAATAGGACTCTGTGTTGCAGCCACACTGGAAAACAGAAATAAATGATTAAATGCATAACTTTATTAAGAGTGACTAATATACATCTGTATAAATTATGTTTACAACTGTAAACACTGTGATTTTTTAGTTGTCTTACAAAAGCAGCCCAGTTCATGTATGCAATGACTAGAATACGTTCATGATAAAAAAATAGGTATTTTATGAGATTTTGAATAAATTTGAAATGCAATTTTTATTCAATATTATGATGCAATTCGTAGATTTAGAACAAAGCTCTGTTGCGAGCGCGGTCCGAGCCTTGTAGCAATGGTGAGGGGCGCGGGCGGCGGCGTTTTTATCATTTTTAACAGGATGTTTCATATTTCTCATGTTTCATTTTTCTTCGTAGGTACGTATTATCTTAGTGGAAGATAAAAAATAATAATAATCGCGCCTAGGGGTATTTTATGTCGGATACATGAACTGGGCTACTTTTGTAAGATGACTAAAAAATCACCATGTATATTAAAAATGGAGAACAAAACTTAGAAATTATGTTACTATATCTAGCTTCAGGCATTTTAAAGACTAATGAAAAACAGGTCAAATTAAAATAAAATATACTCACGCCGACAATGCACCACCACCCTTTGCATGACCATCCAACTTAGTGATGATGACAGAACCGATATCTACTTTGTCTTTAAAGGCTCTAGCTTGAGCTTCACAAGCCTGACCAATTGTTGCATCCATCACGAATATTATATTGTCTGGTTTCTGCAAATGTGATAAGCATTAATTTAAAACAAGAACATTCAAGCTCTCTTGATGCAGTGCAATAAAAGCGACGATTTTTTTTTAGATTCCTAGTTCCTGCCCCGGGCGATGGTGACCCACACTATGCCACTGGTAAAAGCTCTTGTTGTTGTTTCATTATTATGAGCACAATAATATTCAAGTATTTATAATTTGTAAAAATATCTTGAATCATTTGCTATAAAGCACATTGCAACTGCGTACATACACATGTTATTATTCTGCATGATGAGAAGTTCTAGTTACTCACAATAGCATTAGCAACAGCCAACATCTCCTCAAACAGTGACTCCTCCTGTTTGTGACGACCACTAGTGTCCACAATGATCATTTCAAATCCTTCTTTCTTGAACATCTCCACTCCAGTTGTTGCTATGACCACAGGGTCCACTTCTGTGTAACTGAAATCAATAGGTTTTCAACATTTCCTGCAACTGACAACTTAAATTTCTAATACACACTTTGGTAGACTTTTCTAATACATTTTTTTTATAATGATTATCAGTTAGTTGTGGTTTTTTTAAGGCTTGTTTAATATTTTTTAACTAGTACAAATATTTAAACTTTCACCTACCTACCATCTTAGCATAGACAAACTGATAAAAAAGTCTGTTTACAAAGTAAAAATTGAGTATTATGCAAGATAGCTTAACTCTGTATTTGGGAAAACAACAAACACATTTCATGCTAGACATGTTCAAAATTTACACAGACATAATATAGTTTACTATTCAAATTATTAAAAAATGTCAAACCAACCTTCCATAAAAAGGTATTCTGGCCTTGGTACAATTTTGTTTGACTTGGTCATAGGCACCAGCTCTGAAGGTGTCAGCACACACTAAACAGGACTTCCAGTTCTTCCTCAGGTAGTGGTATGCCAGCTTGGTACATGTGGTGGTCTTACCAGAGCCCTGGAGACCTACAAACATGATGATGTTGGGTTTGCCCTTTATGGGCTGATATGGTTTCACCCCTGGGTCTACCAGCTGAAACATCATTCATAACTTGTTGAGTATATTTTAATGTACACATAAAACCTTTCATGAATTCTGGTTTTAATCTATCTTTATTAACTTACCTTTACGAGTTCCTTGAACACAGCTGACTGAATCATCCGGCGTTTGTTAAGCCCGCCAGCCATCTCATCAAAATCAATGACTGCCCGGACATTTTCACGAAGGTTCTTTACCAGACGAATGTTTACATCAGCTTCCAACAAAGCAGCACATATTTGTTTGAGCATAGAATTTAATACCTGAAAGAAGATTCAAGAAATCATTCTCCTTGAAGGTACTTTTCGTACGACACTTCAACATCATTATCATAATTGTCTTTACTTACATCCTCATTGATAATTGTTGCCCTACTTAGCGACTGCAAAGCAGTCGTAATTTTACGACCTAAATCAGCTAATACCATCTTGGAAACCACAAAACGATGGCTTTAATTTACAAAATATTGCCAAATATGTTTGGCATCAGCTGTTGAAAAAAAAAGAATTGTTTTTAACGAAAATGGACACTGAGGGTATAACACATCCGACACATTTTAGGACTTCATCATTTTTAAGATAATTATAACTTCACGTTCTCACTTATCAATTGATTTATTAAAAATTCACACTCGTGAGTTCTTATTAGTCCATTGCACTAAAACGATAAATGACATGAGGCGTACACGACGAGCAGACACGTCAAATCAAAACGTTTAGTTATTTAAAAAATAATAATTTGGATCTCTTCGTCAATAAAAGTTTTGAACGATTGATCAACTAATTCTTGATATTACTTTTTGCAATCACCATAGCGTTGACTTTCGTATCAATGTTTAAATTTTTTGTAGCATTTCAAAACAACACAACAAAACGAAGTTTTAGTAAGACAATCGAGAGTACCAGTATTCCATTACAAAATGAAGAATTTTTGCTTGTCATTTTGATTGAAATATCAAAAATTTATTATTTTATCTATGCCTTAAATTCCGCTTTGTAATCATCAGAAGCAGTCATTGAACAGTTGAAGATTTTATTGGAAATATAGAATTTTAAATGGTAAACAATAACTTTTCGTGTTAACTAATTGTTTAATATGTGTATATTCATAATTGGGTGTCTTATTTTAACTATACACTACAAATTCTTTGTTAAAATCTCTTTCCAAAATAGGGTCAGAATCAATCTGGAGGTGGAAGCGGCGGAGACAAGAAAGATGACAAAGATAAGAAGAAGAAATACGAGCCTCCAATCCCTACTCGGGTGGGCAAGAAGAAGCGTAAAGCAAGGGACCTGATGCCGCATTAAAATTACCTCAAGTGACACCACACACAAGGTGTCGGCTCAAACTGCTGAAACTAGAAAGAATAAAGGATTATCTTCTCATGGAAGAAGAATTCATTCGCAATCAAGAAAGATTGAAGCCACAGGAGGAGAAAATTGAGGAAGAAAGGTCTAAGGTGAGTTCTGTCTGCAGGCTTACAAACAAATTGTTAATCTATGATGATGTCTGTGAAATTATCGTGCTTCAAATTTATAGCATCGTCATCAAACAATATGGTGTGGAATTAACAAAATAACCAAATTACATATCCAATAATTGTGCTATTGTGAAGTTATCTTGAAACTTAATAATGAATGCAGTTGTACATAAAAAAACTTAGCAAAAACGTTGTTTGTTAAACCTAGGTTGATGACCTTAGAGGAACCCCCATGTCTGTGGGCAACTTGGAGGAGATTATTGATGACAACCATGCTATAGTATCTACTTCAGTGGGCAGTGAACACTATGTCAGCATTCTGTCCTTTGTGGACAAGGATCAACTGGAGCCTGGATGCTCTGTTCTGTTGAATCATAAGGTATGCCACTAAATATTGTTTATTTACATAATAATGGTAATTGTTTTTGTTATATGTTTAAAACTGACAATCATCTTACTGTTGGTTGTAGCCTAGTGTTAATTATGAGGAAGAACATCTGAATTATTCCAAGCTGTGGGCTATTAAAGGTTACCTCAATTTGCTCTTCAAATGATCAAGAGTAGGCCTTGTCTTGCCTTAAAATCCCTGAGTCTAGGTTGTTATAATGTATGCTTTCTCTTTAGGTTCATGCTGTAGTAGGTGTTCTTGGTGATGACACAGATCCTATGGTGTCTGTCATGAAGCTTGAGAAGGCTCCTCAGGAGACCTATGCTGATATTGGAGGACTTGACACTCAGATACAGGAAATTAAGGTAGTTAACTATAATTTGTTCATGTACTTCTGTACCTTGTGTTATTTGTATTTATAAGTGAAAAATTATCAATCATTGTTGGAAAGCCATTTGAGGCAACAAAGAGTTTAAAACTTAACACAGAAATCAGTACAAAACCAAGTGTTCCATTGTTATGTTTTACCTTCTAGGAATCTGTGGAACTGCCACTAACTCACCCTGAGTATTATGAGGAGATGGGTATCAAGCCTCCTAAGGGTGTGATCCTTTATGGTCCTCCTGGCACTGGTAAGACCTTGCTTGCCAAAGCTGTGGCCAATCAGACCTCTGCCACTTTCCTGCGAGTAGTGGGCTCTGAACTCATCCAGAAGTACTTGGTTAGTATCAAAGATATTGTTAAACTTAAATATTTCGATTGAATTGAATTGAATACAAATATACTCTTAAAGTAATTAATCAGAATTCTAACACAACCTGTTTCTTTATTAATTTTTTAACAGGGAGATGGACCCAAGCTTGTTCGTGAATTGTTCAGAGTAGCAGAAGAACATGCACCTTCAATTGTTTTCATTGATGAAATTGATGCAGTAGGAACCAAACGGTAAAGTATAATAACCTTTGTAAAACATACAGTATTTTGTTTCTAAGATATTTAATACTAAACTTTGATTTTACAGTTATGATTCTAACTCTGGTGGTGAGAGGGAAATTCAGAGGACTATGTTGGAGTTACTTAATCAGCTTGATGGGTTTGATTCACGAGGTGATGTTAAAGTAAGTATTATTTAGGACATTGGTTAACTTTTTGTGAAATTACCATTGTTATTATATCTACCTATCATTTTTTATAGGTTATAATGGCGACAAACCGTATAGAAACATTGGATCCTGCTCTGATTCGTCCTGGTCGTATTGACAGAAAGATTGAATTTCCTCTGCCAGACGAGAAGACTAAGAGAAGGATTTTCACCATTCACACATCCAGAATGACCCTTGCTGATGATGTCAATCTGTCTGAACTTATTATGTCGAAAGATGATCTCTCTGGTGCCGACATTAAGGTATTAATTAATTTGCATCTAAACATAAATTTATATCAAAGATTTGAGATTGACAAAGTTTATTTCATGTGAGCAACATAACATGTAGAAATACTTTTTCTGCAACTGACTTTTTATTTTATAGGCTATCTGCACAGAAGCTGGTCTTATGGCGTTACGTGAGCGTCGTATGAAAGTTACTAATGAAGACTTCAAAAAGTCCAAGGAAAGTGTCTTATACCGCAAGAAGGAAGGCACTCCTGAAGGGCTTTATCTATAAACTGTTTTCCATAGATGTTTACTTTTTATTTTACATCGTCTTCAAATATTTTACGCGTAATAAATGTGTCGTATGATTAATAAATTTGTATTTTATTAAGGTGTTGTGATAACCCTATATTTGGCACATTTTATATTAAGCATTACTACATTGAGAGGCGGTAGACGCCGGTAAGTCTTGACGCCTTAGAGCAATAGTGCACTAGCGGCCAGGCCGCAGCGTCCAGGTCGCGGCGGCCAACGAGGTAGATACCTTACATACCTTAGTATGAAATCGCTACAATGCACGCGCACCTGGCCGCGCGCGGCCGGCGGCTACACTGAGCCGCAGCGGCCAGCGAGATCCAAGCGACGGATCTGCGGCCCGTGTTTGGTCACTGGTCGCTACGGCCAATGAGATCAATTGCATTGTAGTGATATAACCAGTGTGGGCGCACTAGTCGCAGTGGCCGCACATATTGTATAACTACAGCGTGTTTTGAGATTATTGTGATTGAAATGCACAAATGTATGAGCAACTGACGATCATGGCCGAGGTTTTGGCCTCGTGGCAAATCGCAACGTCTCCGGCCAGGCCGCGCGACTCTGCCGCGCGGCCTGGCCGCTAGTGCGCTATTGCTCTTAAGTTGAAGGTCAAAGGCGGCGCGCGCGGTGCCCCTCCGTTGGTGGAAGGTAGACTGACTTTTATTTCAAATTGCGGCTTTAGCAGGCAGGGAGGTGTGGTTTTAGGTTTGAGTCTGGCCTCTCCGTCCTTCCCAGGGCGGAAAAGTCCATGAGGATTTCTCGGTTTAAAAAAATTATACTGCTTTGCAACCAACACTTAAATTCTTACAGTAAGGAAGTCAATAAAATGTGAGCACTAACTACATTTATGAGGGTATATGTCGAGGCGTTAGTTATTAATGATTATTAATATTTCAATTAATGTTAAAAATATTTTTAAAACGCAGTCATGTCGATTACAATTAAAACAAGAAAAACTTTTAAGCCAAACGAATAACGTGCTTTAATATCTATATATCTATACTAATATATAAAGCTGAAGAGTTTGTTTGTTTGTTTGTTTGAACGCGCTAATCTCAGGAACTACTGGTTCGAATTGAAAAATTCTTTTTGTGTTGAATAGACCATTAATCGAGGAAGGCTTTAGGCTATAAACCATCACGCTGCGACTAATAGGAGCGAAGATACAATGGAAAATGTGAAAAAAATAGGGCAGGTATAAATCATAACTTATATCTTCTACCCACGGCTGCACGGGGACGAAGTCGCGGGCAACAGCTAGTTAAAAATAAAAACCTTATTCAAATTGTCCTACCCACAGTCATCCCTACTAATATCATTAATGCGAAAGTAGTTTGTCTGTTACGCTTTCACGTCAAAACCACTGAACCGATTTTAATGAAATTTGGTACAGATATAGAGTTGACCTTGAAAAAGAACATAGG
Organism: Trichoplusia ni; assembly: GCF_003590095.1. NCBI lineage: Eukaryota > Metazoa > Arthropoda > Insecta > Lepidoptera > Noctuidae > Trichoplusia > Trichoplusia ni. The sequence goes on from NW_020799870.1 coordinate 10,315, forward strand.
ATAGTTTTTATCCCGGACTTTTGAAGAGTTCTCTTGGAATCGCGATATAACCGACATCGACGCGGGCGAAAAGCTAGTAGTATATATTTTAGGGGTTGACCTTTTCAGTGCTACAGGTACATACTGTACTTATTAACAAAAAATAGCCTGTCAAGTAGAAGTTTTTATTTCAATTCGTTTACGATTTTCATTTTCAATCATTTTTTTTTGTCATATTTAGAAGTTTCAAAGAGCCTGCATAAACCCACCAATCCGTTCAATAGTATGTTTATGGCCAACAGCAACCGAAAAACCTTGGCGTCAATTACGAAATAAAAAAACACGCTGGAGGTGTAAACCTTCTTCGAAACCGATGAAAATGAGTTAATTTTTTTTTATTTATTTACAAACACTCCATTACGTATACACATCTGGATTCATAGAGACCACGCCTTTTTTGCAAATAAAGTAAAACACTAAAAACGACTGCGACATCTTACCAAGTTGTTACAGCTTCTCAAGTTTTTTTTAATGACCAACTCGATAGTACAGATAGTCAAGTCAAAATCGATTCTTGAACATCGACTTTAACATTGACATTTATATGAGTCATTTTTAGTCTCATCACTGCTTTAGAAATAAAATAGGTATACGACGCGTAAAACGTCTGCGAAAAAGCTTTGTTTTTTATTGTAATCGTAAGTGGGCCAACCTGCGTCAAATAATAAGTAGTTGTAATCAAAATGTTTGTGGTTCAAAGGATTGTTGAATGAGTGACACCGGCAGTGAATCTGAAATAGAGGAGGCGACTGAGCACACGGCACTCATGGACGGCCACATAGCTGAAGCGCGCCCTGATCGGGAGATAGCCGAGCGAATAGCCAGGAAACGAAAGACAAAGTCCGATAACCAGCAGTCATATGGCGTAAGTTTATCCACACTTACTCAGTGTTCCAACTTTAAAACAGTAGCAAGCAATGTAGTCTACAAAAGTATGACTAAACGTCCAACACCCACTATCTAATCTGTTTATAAGTAATGTATTTACATATTATATGCAGTAGTACAGGCTACAACAAACTAAGTTTTACAATAGCTTTTCCTGACTGTTTTCTTTCTTAATGGTAATTTGTTTGCATACCTTCCATTTCCTCTACTTAACTTTCATAACAATTTGATTGTAGAACTTATTTTAACTTGAAAATTAAATGCCATAAAAAAACGGTATTATTGAGGAATAGACTGCCTTATTAGAGACCAAGTTGTCTCTTTGAGGTTTAGTTATTATTTTTATTGGATTGCTTATGAATCAACACATTAATATTTTCCTTGACAAGGATGACAAGTTATAACTTAAGAACAGATATTTGATAATATATTTACTTCAATAAGCATTAGCTTTTTATGTGCTAATCAATTCAAAATAAATATAGACTATATAATCAATGATACCATTGTTTGGTACCAAGATAAATGATTTATTTTGACTCTGATCAAGTAAAATAATAAATGTGTATTACAAGACATACATGTGTGGGGACTTGACTATTTTGTAACTTGAACATTTTAAGATGTAGATATTTTGCATCTTGAAGGTTTTGAGACTTGGGTCATAAGAAATTGAACTTTTTGCTACCATATGTTATTTTGATATTATCACATTTTATGAAAAACTGTCTAACCTAACCTGAACCTAATTATTATTTTGGTGCTTGGTATTTTATTTACATGGAGATATTTTGATCTGTTAAGAGTGTGGAGCGGACTGAAGGTGGCGCTTCTGGAGCGGCTGGCACGTCAGCATCAAACCCGCCTCCACCACAGCCTCCTGCCGATGCTCAGATAGAAGAGTTGGAGCTCAAATATGGCGCCCGCCATGTCATTAAACTCTTCGTGCCTGTTACTCTGTGCATGCTCGTCGTTGTCGCCACTATTTCATCCATTAATTTTTACTCAGTTAAGGATGTATATTTGTGAGTACCGAATACTGAAACTGTTCTGAAAGACACTATTCTTAACCAATCGAAATAAATGTTATATTTACTAAATCCTTGGTTCCAGAGCTTATACACCATTTCATGAAGAAAGTCCATATGCAGTAACAAAAGTATGGAATGCCCTTGCCAACTCAATGATCCTGCTGAGTGTGATTGCCCTCATGACTGTGCTGCTCATTGTGCTCTACAAGAAGAGGTGCTACAAGATCATCCACGGCTGGCTCATTCTCTCCTCACTCATGCTACTGTTTCTGTTCTCATATCTGTATATTGAGTAAGTATTTAAGTTGCTGTGACAATTAATTAAAAATTGTTTAAAACAAAACCAATTAAAATTCCACCGTCTACCTTTTTATGTTACAATGTTTCTCTAGTTACAGTCCTTCATTATTTATGAATTTGTCTTTTTCTTTTTTGACAGAGAAGCATTAAGAGCATACAACATACCTATGGATTACATTACACTGGTGTTTGTAATGTGGAACTTTGGTGGTATGGGAATGATAGTGATCCACTGGAAGGGTCCCCTGAGGCTGCAGCAAGCATACCTGATCTTCATAGCGGCGTTAATGGCGCTCGTATTCATCAAGTACTTGCCTGAGTGGACCACTTGGGCTGTTCTAGCTGTTATATCAATATGGGGTAATAATATCATACAAGCATTGCATGAACAATGTCTTTTAAGTACACATTCTGATTCTGTAAATATGAATTATTTATGTATTTGTTTTTTTCAGACCTGATAGCCGTATTGACACCAAAGGGACCACTAAGAATACTGGTGGAGACTGCACAAGAACGAAATGAACCAATATTCCCTGCACTTATTTATTCCTGTGAGTATTCACTGATGATAAGGCTATACAAAACTCGTTTAAACATTGCTAAATTCTGCAAAAGTATTTCTCTTGAGGCATTTTTAAATGAAATGAAAATAAAAGCATTGAGACCAGCATTTCAAATATAATAATCTACCGCTTTTAAATTTATAATCATTTACTTTGCCGGTATTATGAACTATAAAGTGAAATGGGTAGTATATGTGTTGTTTTGTTTGCAGCGACGGTGATGTACTGCCTGGCGGCCACGACGCCGCCGCCGCCAGGTGAGCCGCGCGCGCGGGAGCTGCGCCCTCTACACCCGCACGGTCCGTTCTCCCCACTCCTATCCCCCACGCTAGGGAGACCCCAACGAGTGGAACACTGAACCCTATGCCTGATTTTTTAGGCTTTTCATTGAAATATAGTGAAAGTGATTTAATTCCAGTGTCTTTGTATAAAAAATGATTACTCAGTGTCCATCCCATTGGTTCTTAACTCCCTGGTACTATAACTATTCTTCGTATCCAATAACTATTTCCAAAGCTTAGTTTTCTTACTTCTTTATTTAATATCCGACGATCCAATTAATGTTTTATTTTTACAAATACTTAACACATGCAAATATTAATTTCATTTTCTGCTCGTAAAAGGATGACGAAATTCAAGTAATATACAGCATGTTCAGCATAGTCACGAATGACAATGGGTACCCAGAAATTGCATGCAATAATATACATTTTTCGAGACCATATTCAGTCATGACCATGATGTACAAAAATAAGCAAATATTTGTATGTGTGACATAGGCAGGGGCACGGCGGACGAGAGGCGTGCGGCGCGCGAGTCGGGCGGCGCGGGCGACGCGGCCGGCTTCGACGCGGCGTGGCAGGCGCGCGCGCAGCAGCAGCGCCGCCTGCGCGTCGACAGCAGCCAGCCGCCGCGCTACACCACGCGCCTCGAGCGCAGCCCCGCGCCCGCGCAGCAGCCCGCGCTCGACGACGAGGAGAGTGAGTCGCACACACCTACACCTTACTTACCTAGCCTAGCCCTACATATGAAGATGTAAGAAAGCTCTAGCTTACATATTTATGGTACTCTCCGGTTTACGACAAGAATCGGACAACACGTCAAACTTCTCATTGCACCGACTTCGGCTAATCTCGACTCTAACATCTCATGATCATTGCGAATATTGTCATTTTTTAAAACTGCAACATTTCGCCGATAGTTTTTAAATTCAATTAGGTAATAGTCCAGGATCCGTGGACCATTTTTGCACTTGGTTACTAGTCAGCTTAATTTCCGTGAGTAGCGTCGTTGTTATTAGACGCACTAGAATTTTCTGTACGAAACTCGATTATGGTAGCTAACAGAGGTAGAAGGAATAAAACCACACATTTTGTGGGTCAAACACAATGCCCCGGAAACCCTTGACTTGATAATATGGACCCATGGACCCTAGACTAGACAGTAGATGCAAATTAATAAACAATACTTGAATAACCACGAATATGAAGAACCTAACATACATAAAGAGTGGAAGGTAGCAGAAAGTATCAAGTGGTGCGCATAATAAATGATTGTGAACATTGTTGGTTTAACTATTCTTAGTATACTTATAATACATTGACGCTAAAGTGAACTGAGTAATATAGGCGGAGTAGATTGGTGTGTGTGGGTATATAAGAGTGGGTGAGGAAGGTTGGTTAGATTAGGGTGGCGGGGGCTGGCGCAGCCCCCGTGACCCTGAGCCCGGGGCCGGCAGACGCGGGCGGGGCGGGAGGGGCGGGCGGCGCGGCGCGCGGGGCGGGCGGGCGCGGCCGCGCGCGCTGATCCCGCCGCCGCCGCCGGACCACGCGCCTCAGTGAGTGCACCACGTCTCAATGTCACTACTTCAACACTCCTCATCATTCAGTTATTACGTTTTGTACTGTTGGCGTTTTTTTTTTATTTTTTTATGAACCATTTCCTACCTACCTGTATCCATTATTTTAAAGTTTACGTTTCGATACTAATAAGCAGAATAACTCTTCATAATCATTTTGTTATCAAAAGAAAGTTCATCAATTTAGCGTTATAAGTTCTATTCCGAAATTAATATACTCTGTAATAAAAAGCTAGGTTTTATTCGGACCCAACACCTATTCTCAGTGGCGTAGCTAGGGTGACCGTGGCCCGGCGCGGATTCACACTTTGGCGCCTTTGGAACGTCGGAATTTCACATGATAATTTGCCGCCTTTTCTGAATTTTGCCGCCCTCCTGATAGTGGGTAGCCTCCCCTAGCTACGCCACTGCCAAATCTTTGTTTTAGTAGATACATTTTTCCCTAGCATGCATTTTTGTTATTAATAGATTTATTTTGTACTTCACATTTGACATTACATACTTTTTCTAATAAATGTGATTATTAATAGCATGTAATTCTGTAATTTTATGTTGCATATTTTAATACATTTTATCTTAGGTATCCTTGATGTACTTGTAAGTATGTAATACATTCGATAACAGAATGTCTAAATGAGGTAAAAACATGTTAAGAGTACGATAGTAAATTGATGACAATCCTTATTTCAAACAGTTCAACCCTTTCCTTTCCTGCTGTGTATGCGACTGTTGCTGTATCGGTGTCACACAACACAAAATAAATGTATATTTTATGAGTTACCCACACGAGGCGCCGTGCTTAAAGTTAACTGACTGTAGTGGTGTAATTCTCTCCTGTTTTGTTCAAGCTCATGTTACTTAATAGGATATTTGTTGAATGCTGAATTATGAATAAGTCAATGTTTTGTGGACGCATGCGTATAATTACTACATAACTAAGATGAATAATAGATTTGATTGACTGTCATGTTGTACAGTTTACTTGTATTTTTTAAGTTTTATTCATTATTGATGTCTACTTAGCCTAAACTTATGCAAAGATTGCGTATTGATTAGCGATTCATTATAGCCGACTGGTGCTTATACTAATTATACATTCGTTCAATTTTTGATTTGATTACATACTTCTAACATGTTTAGTCGACACATCCATACATGTTGCATGCACGTATTTTGTAGTACTTTCAAATTTATGCATAATCGCTACGCTTAGTACATAAACCAAACAGACTGATTATCTGTAACCATCTATACCATGATTCAATGTGGAACTGCCACTGGCTTGGCATGACCTGTCGTTCTATCTTGTACCTGATGTTGCACATTTACTGGAGAGTACTGTAGATTTGGTTTATAAATATACTGTCAAGTGCAAGAATGTCTCCCGTTAATAGTTTTCGTGTTTGCCTGGCAGAGGGCGTCAAACTCGGTTTGGGCGACTTCATATTCTACAGCGTGCTGGTCGGCAAGGCCAGCTCTTACGGAGACTGGAACACAACACTCGCGTGTTTTGTAGCTATACTAATTGTGAGTACACTGTATTCATTGTTTTTGGGTAAAATGGAACACAAAGGGTCAAAAGCACACTGTTGCCTGTCCGTCTGTACGTCATGAACTCTGATAGCTGAAGCTCATTAACAGTTGAATGTTTCACAGATAATCTATAAACAATTACTTTAGATAAGGATTTAGCTTAAGCAAAGTTTTAACGACCACTGACTAGTTTTGTTTAGAAAGTCGTTTTTCTTTGCAATGTGTGTTCGCAAGCCTCAGTATCGCGAGTCTGACTCGCACTTGACCGATTTTTTATATTTTACATGTAATAATGCATTATTTTATTTTACAGGGACTGTGCCTAACATTGTTACTGCTAGCGATACTCAAGAAGGCGCTACCCGCATTGCCTATCTCCATAACGTTCGGTTTAATATTCTACTTCGCAACAAGATGCGTCGTCAAGCCGTTTGCGGACGCGCTCGCTGCAGAACAAGTGTTTATTTAGCCACCGCCTAACTTGCTCACGTATTTAGATAGACAAGACTTATTCATTTAACATAAACAGATGTATAGTGAAATTAAAACATACTGTTACGATTAATCTCACTTACAATGATTATAATCAAACGTTTTTACAGAGTAACAGTAGGGCTCAGATGCCAAAATTATTATGTAATTGTTCCGAAGTGTACGGAGTCCGAGTGGTGGCGTTCAGAATGAAAGTAAAGTGTAGATATTACGAGATGGCGCGGAAAGTGAATTGAATATTTAATGCAATAATTGAATTAGACACCAATAGTGTTAATATTTTCAATGTACATAGTAATATTTATTGAAAATAAAAAGTATTATGAATAGGATATGTAACACTTCTTGTAATTCTCCTTTATCTTCATAAAATATTTTCTAATTGGTGTTACTTGGCTTGTTAAAATATACAATGTTTAGCTGGAAAGTCTCTTAGACCAAAATGGAAGTCTTCTGAAACCTATAATATATGTAAGTGTGTTAGCATCTGTTGCGAACGTTTTAGATAGTTAACATGTAACATTCCATTAATTAAGTTATGTGTTATGTACTTTGCATCATGTTAATAATCATTATTATGCTCTCTTGCAATTGCCACCGTATGTAAAGAGCCATAACTTTTGTTGTGATCTTTGTTAAACAACTATTAATGTAAACATATTATTCATAATATTTTCGTCGACAAAGTAAAGTAAAATAAAATTGAAAATGGTTTTTTTTTGTTTTCTAACATTATGATGATGGTAGATGATTTATTCGTTGGAAACTTTCCCTAATACTGAGTAAAGCGGCATTTGGAAGATAAAATAAATACGATCAGTGAATGGATAGGAGTGCACTGAATAATTATAAACGTCTTTTTGTGTAAGAGGGGTACTAATACACAGGCAGGATGTACATAATTATGCATATAACGCCGCGGCATTCGGTGCTATGATTTATGCTCATACCGTCCACCCGAGACAGGGCAACAAAAAAATGAAGAACAAATAATTTGTGTTTGAAAGAATAAAGGCCAATGATATAGTGAAATAACCATCAAATATTAAAATGTTTTAATATATAAATGTACATGTAATAAAAATATACTTTATTGCTTACACGTCAAATATTGCTCAGTTTTATTTGTAAAAATTGGATGCAACAACGATTTAGTGTACTTTGTAACTTTTCTATGCCTAAAACATACTTTAAAATATATCCTAGAAAAAATAAGACACCGGAAACATTCAAATTTGTAGTTCACTTAATTTTTCACATCTTTAACATTCGTGCATAAAAATAATGTTTATGTGAAGTAATAAATATATTTGTCTATCATAAATATCGACATGGCAGGAGATTTATGTTGGATCGATGTAAATAAGTATAATTCTTAATATTGCACTAACTGGTGACTGGTAACTAACAAATATAAGTAACAATTAACGGCACAATGTGTAACGAGTGAGGTCATAAGGTACATTTTTCCACTAAAACAATTGTTTCTAAACACAATAAAATATATTCATACCTATATAGCTCAATGCATGTAAAAAGAGCTTTGGCGGTCTTACGGGTACAATGCGTGAAATAGGAATAAATATAACGATCGGCGTCGTGTGATTTTACTGTCCAGTAGAGCTCTTTTTACTTGTGTTGAAATATACTGGTTACAAAATAATAAATATGCTTTCAACATCCTTAGTTTCGGACAAATAAATATTAGATATATTAAAAAAAGATTGGTCCAACACGATAAATTTTAACAATTTCAACAAACTCTCATAATCATGAAATAAATAGATGGATTCCAATGATATTCGTAAATAGGAATGCTTAATTTAACTACAAAGATTTTACATACTAAAATTATATTGGTGCGCTATAAAATGTAAAACTACCCCTAGGGTTCGATTTTTATAACAAAGACAAAGTAGCTGCACACTGCTAAAAAGGAATTATAATGGAATGACATTGGAGGGGTAAAATATTCTAAAACAATAATACCACTAATCACAAGCAAATAAATGCAGTCTGCAGATCTTTAAAAAAAATCAATATAAAAACAATGGGTTTTCTTTTTCCTTCATAATTTGTTCCTTCAAAGAGATCTTCAAACTACTAAATTAACCACAACCATATCTTATACTTACTGATTGGGTACCGGGATCTCAGTGGGACCACCCTTTTTAATCACTCTCAGGGATTCCTTGGTAGGCTTGATGGTGTCGGACGGGATTTCCTCATTTATTGGTTTGGGTTTATTTTCAACTGGTTTAGGGGCTTCTGATTTCACCTTAGTTGCTTCCTTTTTCGGTTCTTTTGGTGGCGCTTTCTGGGGAGGGGCCGTAGGTTTCTCAGTTGGTTTAGCAGTCGTAGTTTTTACTTCGGGTTTAGGAGTGGACGGCTTGGGTTGGCTTTGAACTGGCTTAACTTTAGCGGGTTCTGCTTTCGCGGGAGGCGGAGTTGGTTTGGGCGGTGGTGGAGCTGGAGGAGCTGCTTTTTCTACCGGTTTGGCAGGTTCGACAGGCTTAGGCTGTTGGGCTGGTTTGGGTGAACTTGCGGCGGGTTTTGTGACTTTAGGTGCCTCCTTTTTCTCTTCCACTTTTGGCTTTACTTGTTCAACAGGCCTGGGTGCTTTGGGTTGTTCTTTAGGTTTAGTTTCCACAGGTTTTTGTTCTTTAGGTTTTTCTTGTTTTGGTTTAGTTTCAACTGGTTTTTCTTGTTTCGGTTTGGATTCAACCTTGGGTTTTTCTTCTACTTTAGGCTTAGGCTGGGTTTTGGGTTGCTCAACCTTACGTGTTTCTTCAGCTTTCGGTTTTGGTGGTTGGTCAACAGGCTTGGCTTTTAGTGGCTTAGATTCAACTTTAGGAGCGGTTTTCGTAGTTTCGAATGCTTTCTTTAAAAGTGGTGGAACTGGAACTGTTCCAAGGAAGTCTTGTAAATGTGGACAGCCTGTGTACAGTTTGTCATTGTAAACAATAGCGTCACTAATATGTCCTAAAGTGCCGTCGGTATTGTAGTATCCTGCTACAATGTTTCCATTCCAGTCTATTTGGAGTAAACCAGCCATGCCTGGACTAAACGCTGCCAGGCTTTTGAAATGTCCAATCTGCAAAGTAGGAATAAGTTATAAAGTATATTATTTATAATATGAACCTACCATCATGATTTAAATAAAATTGTAGGTAAATGTAGTAGATGAGTAGTAATTTTATCCTCTGTTGTATTTTATTTTGAAATAAAATAAAATATACTAACGTAATACACTATTTCTTCGAAAATTATGTGTGGATACAGCTTGTTGAGTTGTTCGAAGGGAATTTCTATGAGTCGATGTAAGCGGGCAACGAATTTCCTGACGGCGGGAGTGGCGCTCAGCGACCGCAGGAGGATCGGGTGCCCTTCATCGTACACCATGTACAGCCCCACGAGGACGCCCGAGCCGTCGGGAAGCACGCGCACGTTGTCCGGTACACCTGCTCACAATATTGTTATTAATCTTCAGAACTCAAACTCAATGCGTCTCTGTAAATATGACGCAATGAACACTAATGTTCATTCGACATCTGTGCAAATAAAACTACTGCTTTTTCGAGCATACTTATTCGTATCATAACATTAGTACTTTGCCGTTGACTGAGGTAGTCATGTCTTTTTTCGCCATCCTTTTATTTACAACTATTTTTTACACACAATGTTCCGCTCAAAGTATTTACGTGAGTGACGTCAACATTAGAATAGAGCCAGGATCAAAAACATGCCTCTACGAAACCGGAAAAGCAGGACAAATGATGGAAGTGTACTTCCAGGTACTCGATGGACAACACGGCGACTTAGATATATCCTTTCAAGTCATCGACCCAAACAACGTAACAATCGTTTCGCATTACAAGAGTCCAGAAAACTCCATCATAATGGACCTAATAGTTGGCGGAGACTACTCATTCTGCTTGGACAACACATACAGTTTGATGAATTCTAAACTCGTCTTTATATATATCCTTTTAGAAGATAAGATTCCAGAGCACGACGGTGAGGCGGAGGTGACGACTGTGGACGCCAATGGAGAGGAACAGGGGGAAGAGCTGGAGTGGGAAGGAGTCGATGAACATGGGGAAAAGTATTTCTTGAAAGTGGCGAACATAGCGGACTCGCTGTCGCTGACATTGTCCCACGTGGTAAAGTCGCGGCGCCTGCTAGACATATACGCGGCCACTAAGTCGCGCGACAGTTACATGGCCTTCGAAGACACCTTTATCGTCGACGCGTGGTCAGCTTTCCAAATAACTCTAGTGCTGATAGTAGGAATGATCCAAGTTTATATGATTAAGAAACTTTTTGTGTGTCCTAATACTGGTTATAAAAGTGTTTACTAAATGATTTTTATATGAAGTGAATAATGTATATTACTAAATAGAAATAGCAATAAATGAAAATAATTCAATTACCTGGTAATCCATCAACGAAAACTTCAGATTGCCCTTTTTTTGGGCCCGCAATATAGTACTTCATAATTCTGAAGCGAGAAGTCTCGGTGAAAACCACGAAATCGTTGTTAGGAGACAAAACTACACCATTCGGAAACCATAGATCGTCGAGCAGTACTTTGCTGGTGTTCTTAGCTGCATCATAATAGAACAATCTAAAAAATAAACATTTTTTAAAATATTTGGCTGTGTATATCTTTAAGATGTTTTTAAAATACATGAAATGTTAATTATGAGAAATTTGAATAAAGGACATGAATATAATATTAATATGTATAATCCCACCTTCCTGACGGGTCGGCAAACAAGCTGAGTACACCATCCTTCAGATGGAAGTCACTGGTAGAGTCAGTCCAGTAGAAGTCTCCATTCTTTCCCAGTGCCAAGGAGTTAAACAGTTTTGGTGTGCGTTTCTCAATCTCTGCAGTTGGAGACACTAGCAACTGTTTCTTGTCAGTCTTCAGATCTACCTTCCAGATACCATGGTACGCATCAGCTACATACATGAACTTGCCAGCTTCATCAATCTGAAAACCTAGGGGTCTTCCACAGATATGTTCATGTACTAACCCAGCTAAAAGAAATAAAATAATTGAAAAACAACCTTCCTTTCTTATCCTCATACACAAAGCACATGTAGGAACTTAATTAATAAAAAAAAAACAGAGAAATTAATTAATTATTTGTAAATAGGGATATGAGAAATAATATGGGTTATTGAATTTACTTTATGCCTGTAGTTTTCATACTAGATTATGCAATAAGAATCACAGCTATTTTACAAACGTAATAATAAAAGACTCACTGCATGGCTGTCCTATCTTAGTTACAAAAGTAACATGGCCTCCAGGGGATATCTTCACAATTTCTCCAGTAGCAAGACTTGTGTACAGTTCACCATTTGACACTTGGAAGGCTTCCGGTCCCAAAAACTTGCCTTTGAATGACCTTTCTGCATTATTTAAGGCACTATTTGGAGCCAGAGGGCCAACCCTTGGTTGTAAGGGGGTTAATCTAGAAAAATTAATCATTTTAAATTGTACATAGGTACAGTTAAGAAGTTAAAGTTTACTTTGTGACAGTTCTAACAGATCATTGTAATACACATATTATTATATTTAAGTTACTTACTCAATGCTGGTGAATTTTGTGTATGGTGGTAAATTAGGGATAAGTACAATGGCAGTAACAAATATCACAAAATATAAAGATAACTTTAAAGTTGTCTTTATTATTTTTTTTTATAAAATTAAATATAAACCCCATTTTGCACTCCGGACTTCTGAAAAGATAAACTTTGAGATAACAAGGTATAACATTAAAAGTCAATGAGTTACAACAATATTGATTGATTGATTATACTAATGTGGCCACTTAGTAACATTTGCCTGCTTAAGTAACATAGATAAGAACTTTATTAATACATTTTGTTATCTAAATGCTAAAGCTTTGTAAAAAATATTGTTATCACAGCAAAGGATTTTACTAAGAAAGTAATGTTTTTCTTTAAGATAGTATGTCTATGAAGATAATTTTCATAATCATTTTTTTTTTTTATTTGCCAGTAAAATTGTATCATACATCTCCTTATTTGCTAACAATTAACAATAGTAGTTAACAATTTAAAAATAAAGGAAATTTTGCTTGCGGTCTCCACACTAGGTCGGGCCTGTCTCGAGGAGACCTTGGAATCTCACAATTACAGCTATTTCTTTGGAATTCCGGTTCGATACGTAATGATTAAGTTATTTAAATTCTAAACAGGAAGTAAAAATTCAGAAAAATAAAAAGCTAACGTAAAATGAAAATAAACAAGGATATCCAACCACTGGTAAGAAAATTATAAGGAATTTTAAATATGTATCCATGCAATGTGTATGTGTATCTGAGGATGTAAATGTATGTGTGTGTATGAGTAAGGATATGTTTTGTGTTGTGTGTGTGGGAGTGTGTGTTGTGCAGTTGTGTGTGTGTGTGTGTGTGTTTATAGGTGCGTGTATGTGGGTGTGATATTATGCTAGCACTCTAACAAATAATTCGGATTCGGAATAGGATTGGGTAAGTAACCATTTCCGAACTAATTGTTTTAATTGATTAATTCTACACCGTTTAATGTCACGTATTTTAGCTACTTTATTATATATAAATTGAAGCATAAATTCTTGCATATGCCGGGCGAAACTAGTTTTTACTTTAACTGTTGGACATCTGAAAACTCGTCGTTTGATTAATTGTGGATATACTGAAGACTGAAGAATAATTTTATGGCTTTTTAAGACTATTTTAAGGATGTAAAGCTGGCGGACGTTTAGCACAGACGCTTCATGGTATAAACTAACAGTAGGATATTCGAACGGTTTTTTATACATGACTTTTAGTACAGAGCGTTGGGCACGTTCTATTTGTATCATGGATGTGGTGCCCACTCCACCCCAAACAGTAATACAGTAACAGATAACTGATTCACATAACGAAACATACACGAGGTGTAGGATTTTTTTGTTGGCCGAATTACGCAACTGCTTCATTATGTGAACCAGCCCTCTGACACGCCTAGATACCAGGTCAATATGGGGTTTAAATGAAAGTCGCTGGTCAATTATAACTCCTAGATACTTCAGACATTTCACGTTTTTAATATCATCGCAGGAACAGGTATCTAGGTTACAATTTGAAGAATGGATTTTAAGTTTGGAACTATTGTTTGATGCAGATGCAAGCGTTTTGTGAAAACAGATGTAGTTAGTTTTTTTTAATATTCAACGAGAGCAGATTCAAGTCCAGCCAAATTTTAATGTTAGATAAACTTCTTTGCGCAGTTTCGTATACTGAAGTCCATGTTTTATTTCGGAAAATTACCACTGTATCATCTGCATAACAAATGACTTCTGCATTTTGGTTAAGTACACAGTGAATGTCATTCATATAGATAATGAACAGAGTCGGGCCAAGGACACTACCCTGTGGGACTCCGAATTCTACATGTTTTTGATTACTGACGTAATCCTCCACCTTTACACTTTGTCGTCTGTCTGTCAGGTAGGTCTCAAACCATTTTAGTGGCAAACCCCTTATACCTATCGTCTCTAGCTTTTTTAGTAGTATGGGTATGGCAACGGTATCAAATGCTTTTGCCAGATCCAGGAATACACCTATACACTTTTCATTATTGTCCAGGTGGGATGTTACAAGATTGGTAAGTAGACTAACTGCATCTTCGGTGGATTTGCCTAGCCTGAAGCCAAACTGTTTATGGGACAATAGCTTATTAATTTCAAGATAGGAGGTAAGACGTTTGTTTATAATCTTTTCAAGGATTTTGGAAAATATTCCCAGTAGTGATATTGGTCTATAGTTCGCAGGGTCTTGTTTCGAACCATTTTTATATATTGGTGTAACCAGAGCTTCTTTCCATTTGTCAGGGAATGTTCCCGTACTTATACTAAGATTAAAAATATGGGTTAAGGGGTTTATTATTTCACTTCTAATTTCTTTAATAAGTTTTGGTGTAAAGCCATCAATCCCTGGGGCGCTGTCAATTTTAAGATTTAAGATTACTTTATTTACTTCTATAGCGTCAGTAGGGTGCAAGAAGAAGTTAATGCTCGCTGGCTCACCGAGTTTTAATTTGGGAATTAATGATGCCTGCGTTTCTTTAATTTCAGAAAGAATATTGCAGGCCAGATCTTTACCGATAGAGGAGAAGTATTTATTGCAGCTGTTAATTGCATCTTGTTCGGTGGGCTTTGATTTTAGAAGATCTAAAGCGTTATTTTTATTGTTTGGGTTTTCACTGATATTTTTAATGGTTTTCCATAACTCTTTGGTATTGTGAGCACTGTCTTCAAGTTTTTGACTGTCGTAGTTAGCTTTTAGAGTATGTACAAGATTGGTGAAAAAGTTTCTGTATCGGGTGTAAATAAGTTTCTTGGTTTGGTCATTCGGATGTTTCCTTAAATCCAGATGAAGTTTATCTCGATGATTCATACATCTGATAAGTCCAGGTGTAATCCACGGCTTACAAATATATTTAGAGCGGCTAATTTTCTTCACAACGGTGTGTTTTTTAACTGCAGTGTTTAATATTGTGTAAAATTCATTAACAGCCACGTTTACATCTGGTGCAGCC
Source organism: Trichoplusia ni (assembly GCF_003590095.1). NCBI lineage: Eukaryota > Metazoa > Arthropoda > Insecta > Lepidoptera > Noctuidae > Trichoplusia > Trichoplusia ni. The sequence goes on from NW_020799870.1 coordinate 25,623, forward strand.
TCTACCCCACTCCAGTCACAATTTTTAAGTTCTTCTAGTAAATCGGGTATATTTGTTTTATTGACAGTGCGGTGTTGACTTTTTTTACGCGACGGTGTATGCATATTATAACCCATCATTACCATGCAATGATCCGTGATGTCAGTATCGCACACAAGACCCATAATTGACTGATTTCTGGATTTAAGGAATATATGATCCAGGCAAGAGCCTAGTCTGGTTGGTTTGGAGATGACCGGTTTCAATCCATGTTCACACATAAGGCACGTATATTCAGAACAAGTGGTGTCCGACGTGGATAAAATATTTATGTTTATATCTCCGGTAACTATGATTGTTGGGTATCTGTTTACTGAGGTAAGTACTTTATCAAGAGAAGTGAAGAAGTTATCCAGTTGTTTGTACGAAGGAGAGCGATAGATGGCGATTAGCGATATATGGTTGGATAATTCTATTAATAGTGATTCAGCGTCCAGGATTGCAGGCTCTGAAACAGTTGCATTCCAACAGTCTTTGATGTAAGTAACGACACCACCACACTGGTTGAGGTTATTCTGCGTAGAGTATGAGGTATAACCCTGGATCTGGCCAATAACTGGGCTACTCGCTAGCCAGCATTCGGTTAAAACGATGACATCATATGCGATGTTGAGACGTTTAAGTGCAATGCAAAAGGTGTTGAAGTTGTGCTGTATACTGCGAATGTTAAAAGTCAACATCTTAAGGCTATAATTGGAAGTCAAAACTTTCCGGCAGTTTTCAATTCTATCTAATTCCTGACACTCTATTTCAATACTATTGTCTATTTGATTACATAGTAAATGAGTCATCTAAATTTTTTTTAATAATAGAGAGAGTTTATTATATCTGATATTAATTTTTGTGTCAGGAACTTGGTAAATAATAAAAGTGATTATAGTTTTAGACTTTATAGCCTTAAGGAAAAAATTAAATGAGTAACAGTTATTCAGTAAGAACGACCAATCATCCTTTGATAATAATTTATCATTGATGCCAGCATCTTTATAGGTATGTGTTATAGTGTGTGTGTTAGTGTGTGTGTTAGTGTGTGTGTGTACAAACGGGACGTGTAAGTCGAGTGCTTTTGGTGAATAAGTGAATGGTAAATACAGGAAAACAAAACAATTGTCATAAATGAGTCTACAAAAACAAAAACATAAAAAGATTTAAAACAGCAAATTTATACTAGACCGCAGAGGCTTCCGCAGTTTGAGGGGGGCCGACTTTTTCATCCAGATCAATCGGTGTCCGGATGGGGATAGATGCTTGCTTCTCCGCTTTGCGTACGTAAATAGTTCCGTTTCGTACCCAGCAGAAGCGAAACTTATAAATCTCTGCTCGCAACCGTACTTCACGAAATAAAGTCCTGTTAGTCTTTGTCAGTCGTTCGTTAATGTATATCTTAGAGGATGTTCCTTTAACAATGTCGTCCGAGGTAAGCGGACGTCTCTCTTTGGCAGCTTTTAAAACATCAATACGTTTGGCACGGCGCGTGAGCCTTAGGACAATGGGCCTTGGTTTGTCCACTGGATTAGTGCGTTTTTTGGCCTATGCGATAGACTTCGTCTATGTCCAGATCATTTAGTTGCACGCCGATTTTATTTGCAGTTAACATAGTGATGTGACAAAGGTTTTCATTGTTTTCTTCTGGGATTCCAATAATTTCGAGCTCCGTTTTCATGGTTTCTTGCTCTGAAAGATTTAGTTTATGTTCTAGTTGCAATATTGAACTTTTTAGCAAAATTATTTCTTCGTCCTTCGCACACATTTTTTTCTCAAAATCTTCAAGCTTCTGGTTTAGTGCATCAGAGAAATTGGACAACTTCAATCCAATGTCAGTGTTTTGCTGTTTAAGGTCACTGACCTCTTGTCGTAGTAGCCGTATTTCCGATAAAAGAAGAGAAGTGTCTGTGGTAGTGGATTCTTGTTCTGTAGTTTTTACTCGACTACCACGTTTCATGTTTACGTTTTCGCAATTGTTGCTTAGCATGGTTTTAATAGGTGGCTGGCTAGCAATTCCTACTGAGAAACGTGAGTTGTCGCTTTTGGGTAGCGAGCACAGACAACTTGGACAGTTCCAGCTTTCTTTGTGTTCTGGCTTGTAATTTTTAAAACTTTGTACTGGAATGTTGAGGCAGACAAGATCATAGTACTTTTTACAACTCGAACACTTCATGTATTGGTCGGTAGAGCAAATTTCAGATTCACATCCACTGCAAGTCAAATCCATGATAAAAATCCTTCCACCCGTCTAGCGCACTGCTGACTCTCAAAAAATGTAAACAAAGCGCGATAGTATTACGATTGGCGCGGCCGTTGCAGTCGTCGTCGCCGCGATGCACCGTACAGGGCGCGCGGGTGCGCGGGTGCGGGGCGGGGAGGTGCGTTGCGGGTGAAGCGGTGAGGAAGCGACCGAGCGGCGAGTGCCCGGCGGTCGGTAAATTATTAATATTGAAATGTTTTTGTTTATATCTCGGTAGTCCGTTGATAGTTTTGAATAGTATTTGGACACTTATTAGATTTATCACTGTTCTACAAACACTGTGAGTTTTAGCACTAAGTAGTTACTTTAAACTGAGTTTTGGAAATAAAATTACGGAGCAAATTGTAAATGAACTGACGCGCAATGCGTATCGAACGCGACTATATCTTAAATTCACATTTAACTTTAAAAAACATTTAAAGTTAAATGTGAATTTAAGTGAAAAAAATACGAATTACATTTAAGCCTTACAGGCTTAGGCTTGCATTGTTCAATTAAGATAAAAGATTATTATAATTGATTGGACCATGAGCAACATGTTCTTTTTCACTCGTTCTCTTCTTCTAAGAAGTTATTATTTACAATTATTTGTTTAAAGTATGCACATGGCTGTATATCAAACACTGTAAGCCTAGAGTTATAAATACTACTATACACAACACACTGTAACATAGTTTTTAAATCAAATGAATCACTTTACTATATTAATAGAAAGGCTCCATAGGCAGGAAGGCAGGAATAGGTTTTAATTCAACTGCCAAAAAAATTGTCAAATCCCTCTCACTTTAATAAAGGATTAAATAAGTATAGATAGAAATAGGTACCTATAATATGGAAATATCTTTCAAATATGTGTTCAAAGACTGTCATATAACTCACAATATAAATAATTATGTTTTATTTACTAGGACAAAGTACAGGGTCAAATAAAATATCGTCTTAAAGTCATATTAAGTAGCGGTAATGTCTTACCAGGCAATGCCAAAAAAAACGCCGACATAAAACGTCAACGTGGCTGCGAATTTAGTCAAGTGAGTAATCAATAATTAATACAGGAATTTAAAGGAAAAGGTGGGAACAACTGTAACTTAAACTAAATATAATAAATATTCAGGACAGGCGCAACTAACTATTGACTTAGTGCATAATAAAGTCTAATAGCTATACCTACGCACAGTTTTGTCGACGTATTTATGAATAGGAATGTCTCGGTTCAAACCAATAAGATTAAAAATCAATTAATCGCACTATATTTAATATTACCTTTGATTTAAACCAATAATTCTCTAATAAATAGCACTCAAAACTCAAACATTAGAACTCTCTCGTTCGGAATGCCTTCCGATGATAACTGTCATTTGTCAACACCAGACGTTCACCTGCAGCCAACTTATCTTGTTGTATCGATATCAGAATTTGGTGCAGTGCAACGGTGGTAATTATTTATCAGTAGAAATTCAATAAAAAATATAATCGAAATTATAAAAGTGGAACCATTTTCTAAAACAGTAGCTCTATAATTATATTTACCTTTCAATTATATCTTAATGGATTCAGTTTAAAACAGTAAATGAGAAACTTAAATTGGGCATCCCTAATATTACGGACTTTCTTGACACGTCAATGTCACGGACAAACTGTTTTGATAGGTCGTTGACCTTTTACCAGTATCAGAAAAAAATAACAAAAAATGCAGAATAAGAATACAAATTTTACTTGTTACGATAGGTTAAAAGAATGTGAAAAGTATAAAATTATATTTTTGTATCAGTAAAAAAAGTCTTTATTGAGAGTAAAGACTTTTTTAACTCTGCTCTCAAAACCCATTCGAATATCGTAACCGCTTTTCTGTAATCATTAAATTAATGTTTAATGAAACTTTTCCATGCCCTAACTATACAATGCAATTAAATTACTTCGGGAATTTGGCTCAATTAACCATTTTCAGCATTTTATTTTATTTCAGACATTTACTCCCCAAACCTAAAAGACTTAGTTTAAAGTTTTTGTTTAATTGTCAACTTCAATAGCAACATATTTGTCTATGTCACCTTTATGCTCTACTCTTTCTTTTTATCTGTGTTTCCGCCATTTTGGACGTGTTCCTTATTGCGGTGCAGCGCAAAAATTAAATAATTTGCACAATGGGCCACGCTAACATTTGGTATTCTCATCCTCGCAGATACGGCCAGGGTTCACGCTCGTGGTAAATACGTTGTTTTTGTTAAAACTGCTGATTAAAGTGATTATGCGACTTGCATGGTTAGAACACGTGCTTTATCCGTTTCCTCGCTTGTTTCAGCCGCGCCTGCTCCAACAGACACGGTCTGATCCGCAAGTACGGTCTTAACATCTGCAGACAGTGCTTCAGAGAGTACGCTCACGACATTGGTTTCAAGAAGGTAAGGTTATTTACTATGTTTTTGGAAATTGACAGATCTTAATTTTAGTAATATTAAATGTTTTATAGCATTTCATAGTAAACTTTGAAGACCAGAGTCACCTTCTATAAGCTTAGCGCATATTAATCTGAGTTTTTTTATAAGAGTTCACTTTCTTTAACCCTTTGTAACATCTATCTATACATATCTGACTGATAAGGTTAACTAAACAAGGCAAAGCCTTTTTTCTTATGTATTTTCTCACCATTCAAATTCCAATCCATATTTTTGTGTATGCCTTAAAAAGGCATTCAATTATTTTCAGTGTGTATAAACATTGCTTTAATTTCAGTGATTAACCAATTCTTTCTTTTGTTTCAGCTTGATTAAAATGTTAAGGCAATAAACTTTAAATTAAGTTAATATGTCTTTTTTTACTCCAAGAACTTCCTGAACCGCTACTATTTTCCACGGAAAATAGACATTTTAAATTCCAAATAATATAATAATATATTCTGGGACAACTCACACATGGTTATCTGATCCCAAGCTAAGCAGAGCTTGTGATATGGTAACCAGACAACTGATAAACTTACATATATATTTCTAAATACACACATATTATAGATAAATTACACCCAGACACCAGAACGAATGATCATGCTCATCACACAACATTTGTCCTGGGCGGGAATCGAACCCACGACCTCCGGTATAGCAGTCAGGGTCACTAACAACTAGACCAACAGGCCCGTCAAAATCAAAAATTCTAGCTATACTAATAAGTAAACACAAATACAAAAAAAATGAAAACATTTTAAATAATTATTTATTATATAAAACTGTACAAAAGTATAAAATACTATATCTACATAATTTATATCCCTTATGAGTTGTTGTTATTTCCTCGGAGATTGCCTAACGTAGATCCAACTCTCTGGAAAAGAAAATGACGAATTATAGTCACAAAACTGAATAGATGTTGGCTTTGGCACTGTTTTCTTCAGTTCATTGAAAGTTTTGACATTGCTCAAGATTCTACAATAAAATAACACCTTTTAAGGGGTTTTCATGACCCAAGATTTTTCATTCATCTTTTCAACATTTTACTACACTAGTACAGAAGGATTGTATTTATGCCTCTGTTCAATAATGGTTAAGATGTACCTGTCCCACTCCAGCAAGTAGGGCTAGAAGGCTGCGCTGTGGTGGACGACAGTGCTTCTTGCCACCTTCAGCACAACACAAATTCGGGAAACAGTCTACACTAGAGCTGCATTTTTGAGGGAACAGGTCGTATTCTGGAGGAGGTGTACACTGCAAGTACTGCTCGAACATCCGCACCGCTAAAATCATAAGATTACATACTGGTCAGATAGATAAACAAAATTAAGTATTGGCTCAATGATAATCTTTAAGAATGATGAGAATTATCTGTATGACTATGATAAAAGAAAGGATTTCTTTCGAACAACTTGAAATTTGTATCTGGCATTGCAAGTTTTGGTGACTTGACTTGTGTATAAAGGGATTAACAGTTAAAAAAATTCAAAAAGCGTTTCTAACAGAGGTCAAGCAATGTTGTAATAATGTGATTTATTTTTAAATTAGCTCTAGATATATCAAAAGCCGTAAGTAGGTCAATGCTGGTAAAAATATTTTAGCTGATTAGAAAAAAAAATAGGTACTGTTCTTTATTTAGGTCACCAAAATTAAAAAAAAGTATTCAGTGGATCAGATAGTAAGTTTTAAAAGCATAAACAGAACCATGTGTATTGTATTTTGAACTTCTTATTACCCCAAGCTTGTAGGCCATCATAATGAATTTATGAAACACTTATGCTAAACTAATATAGTGTTAGCCTGTATACACACGGCACATTTCAAACAATGCTTATATAGATTGTATATAGCATACATACGTATTAAAATTAAAATAATCTATTTTTAAGGTGCAGCGCAGACGAGACTTTCTGTGCGATCGAGTCTGCGGCGCTCAAAAAGCCTGTATGGCGCGGGTGTACGTTACTGCATATAATTGCATAGGTTCTATTTTCACAGACATAACAAGTGCGTCACAGATAGTCTGTTGTCTGCGCTGCACCTAAGTTTTAAGTTTGACATTCTAATAATTATAATTAATCTCTCTCTTATAATTAATTAACACTGAGATTGGCCAGAAGTGGCCACGCATCGGGTAAAGTGGCGCTCTCTCGTATCAGAGGTCAAGACACAATTTAAGTCGCTGAGCCAACCGAGTAAGTAATTATTAAACCTGTTTGATAAATGAATTGTCTAGTTGTTTTACTAACGTCCATCAATTTGATTGGCAACGGGCACCAGATCGAGCCTTGCGCGCGCCGTGCGGCAGTATGACCGTGTTCCATCGGGGCAGCAAATCCGCGGCCAGCAGTCCGAGTCCTCTTTACAAGTTTGGACTTCAAACAACAGTTCCCCCAACGGTGTCGATGGACATTCACGGGGAATTACACCTAACAAAGCTGTAAAAATAGTAAGAACATGTGTATTTTTAACCTTATCCCAAAAAGAATTAGTAGGTACGTTCCTTATTTGCTCATTTGAAAGTGATCTATTAAATCAACTAATTACATACACTGAGCGAACGCTATGTAACGACTTACCTTCATTTTTCTCAGGTCAAATTATAAACCGGTGCAAACTTACATAATCGCGACATGATTATTGTTAAGTTAGTAATAGGTATGAAAAAACTTACGTTGGTGAGTTTTGGGTGGCGCGGTCGGCCGCGGCGCCGGAACACCTTTCACGCAGCGTCCGGCGCAGCACACTTGGTCGGCTCCGATCGTGGCGCGGCATTGCGAGTTCTTCTCGCACGGGATGGGAAACAGGATGGCCGGTGTTTGTGACTTTGGACACACCAGTTTCTGCGTTTTGCCTGCACTCGAGTAATCCACGTTATACTCGTAAAAACTATCAGTGTTGTGTGATCGTGAGAAAGTTACGGTCGGCTATTATGTCATTGCCTAAGAACAATACGAGCCTCCTATTATTACTATTGAGATAATTAATTACTAATTGCTGTCTATGATGCGACTACCTACATGCACGCAATAAATTTGTCGGGTGTCTCTCTGTTTGTGTCTTCGGCACCTGTTAACACCCCTAGCACACGAGTGTTTCAATCATTAAATCTCTTTTGATTAAGGGGCAGGATTCGGAGAGGCATTATTTTGTTGCGACAGGCTACAGGACAGCTATTTATCGTTTTTGAATAGCCTTTACATCTAACATTACGCATTTGTTTTGTTTTTTAAGTATGGACCTTTAGTTTTCAGTTAAAAAGTTTCAGAAATAACAAAAGACCGATGAATCACTATCTCTTTGTGGGTCAGTTATAATGCGCAGACATTTTTAATCTGCAAGTTTTGTTGTGCAAGATATCCGTTCTATATTTTCAAGAGCATAACCCTGATACTTTGCCTTGTGATTAAATTTACAATAAACGGTGAAAATTATTCGGGTGCATTAGTTGTTTAGATAACAGAGATATTAAAACACTTAAAGTAAGAGGCAACACTAACTTGTACGGTTTGGCAAATTTGATTACATGGAAAGCATTTTACATGTATATTAGGTAGATTGGCGTGTTGCGGGTTCGATTCCCAGACAAGATGAAACATTTGTGTGCCGTATTATTGTTTATTGTTCCAAAACGGATGGATCTCAAAGGAAATCAAAGAAAATAAATAACAATAAAGGACCCCTCACCCTTGTACAGACGGAGAGTAGTGCCTCAGTAATATGATTATTTACACTTTAGGTGCGGATCCCAAAAAATATCTACATAGTACATTGACACTAACATGACACTCACACTTATATTTCTTGCTAATAGCATGAATGAGGTAGCATAATGATGGTGCGTGTCTCATTCATGTACCTACGTACCTACATACTTAGTTAATTATATGCCATCCTTGAAACAAATTTTCACTAATAATGTTACTGACGGTTCACGGGGTGATGGCTTCTCGTGGAATATAAATGTAGGTTATGAAATTAGCGTTCTACCTAACTTTGCGTTTATTACGAATGTTTTAACTAAGTACGCTGCTACTGAGTCTGCACGGTCATGGTCAGTAATGGATTACGAAAACTAACCTTAGATTCGGTGCGGACTGTTTTTAGTACAGTGCTGTTTTTTACCTAAGCGTTATCACTGAGGGCGATGCCACGTATTATCGCGGGAGGTTCCTACTTCCTACATAATTACAGCAATTATTTTTCCAGTGGCATGCCATTGAGCAACGTTGTTATAAGACCTCTTAAACTTTTGCAGTTACTGTTGTCAACAGCTTAACCTTAGCTTCGCTCTTGGTCTGCAACCGGCATAAGATTGCTACAATACAGTAACGACATCCGACTATGTTGCGATGACCGCAGTGTGTCGGTGTGGCATTACCCTAATATACAGACAACAGGGCTCCGATTCTGCTTTTTGCATTGGCCGATGAATTCATGGAAATTGGGATAAAAAGACTATTTGTACTCGCCTAAGAATTTTGCTAACACAATTATTGGAAATTGATTGTGAGTGTTGCACCCCGTACTGAATTTCCAATTATTCTGTTGGAAAATGCTTAGAATAATACGAATAGTGTTAATTTAATCCAATTAAATCCAAATCCATTAATTCATCGGCCATTGTTAATAGCAGGATCGGGGCCCTGTAAGATGGTACTCACTTGTTTTTGGTGGCGCACTGGCCGCGGTTGTCGCTTGAGGTATCTGTATAGGTAATAGCTGGAAGAACGGTCGAGGAGCCTCGGTTGTAGTCGTCGAGGGCTTCGGCGTCGTCGTCGTGGTAGTGGTGGTTGTAGAGCTGGTGGTACTCGGAGTTGTAGTAGTGGTTGTAGTTGTTGTTGTGGTTGTGGTCGTACTTGTCGTGCTTGTCGTGCTCGGAGTACTACTGGTGGTGCTGGTAGTGCTCTGTGTGGTGCTGCTACTCGGCTCGACTACACTACTCGTGATCGCGCTCACTCTACAATGGAAACCACCACTCAATGAAATGATAAATGATACTAATTGACTGTGAGTTTTATAGGTAAAGGATAAAACTAGTGAATGCGTTTAAATGTTCTACGAATGTCTAGCGGAAAGCGTCATGTAAGCAAAAGTTCATATCCAACTACCCCTTCAAACCCAACCCCTTGCTGAGCTGTGACTCAAACCAAGTAATATATAAATCCATTATTAACTTTTTTTCCTATAAATTTACTGCATGGATAGCTGAGTCGTTGAGGTCAAAACGCCAAACCCACTGTGCGCGTCGTGTCGCAGGTTCGATCTCCGCGTAGGACAAGCGTTTGTGTGATCCACGAATGCTTGTTCTGAGTCTGGGTGTCTTTGAGCATCTGATTTGTATGTTTGTGAAACCTCCCTAGACACAAGGATTAAATTCCTTACGGCGGGAGTCGTTTTTTATATGAAAAAAAAATTGCTTCGGCAATCTTGGAGTTGTCGCCGCCCTTTCGTTGCCGTCACTCGGTCGGTGAGTTAGGCAGTTTCTCAGTATTTACCAAACGTCTATCCTACAATTAATTCGCCGATTGAAATTATCGTCATAGCTCACCTAAATTCTAGTTTAGATCCCAATCTGACATTATCATTCCTAAATGCCCGTATACCCTATCTACTTATATTGATTACCTATTAATACCTATACTATTTGCTTTCAAACAATAATTCAATACGTAGCTTTTGATAATGTTCCATGTTGCGGCCTTGGCGGCAAAGCGCGCTTTAAGTATTAACAGCCTTTCAAAAGGCATACCTAAGCCGGACCTTACCTAGGTACAAACTTGATAACAGTCAAGTTCTATAGTCAAGGTAGCTAACTAGCACTTATGCTATTTACATTAGATAACATTAAGAATGTAAGCTACAGTGTTACCTCATAGAGCGACCGATAAGTCTCGTAATATAGAGAAAGCACAGGCACTAATGCTCTCTCATTAAGTCGATTTATACTTAGCTGTACTTATTAAAGTTTTCCTATAATATCTTCCACGTTATTAACATTCAATCATCTGCTTATTTCTCTTTAAATATTATAATGATTGATTCAGGGAAACTTCTTAGCGGGCGGATACTTTAAGCTGTGTAAAGTGCATTTTCTCTTTGTGAAGAATAACAGGCTACTTCGTTAATGAGGTCATCGACCCTCACAGACCTTTAAGAAACGAGAAATGCTAAGTATCACACAATATATTAGATATTTGTAACTACTTGTAGACGTTTGCTGCACATCTATATACTTACTAATATATAAAGCTGAAGAGTTTGTTTGTTTGTTTGAACGCGCTAATCTCAGGAAGATTTTTTCAATTTGGACCAGTAGTCCAAATTGAAAAAATCTTTTTGTGTTGAATAGACCATTCATCGAGGAAGGCTTTAGGCTATAAACCATCACGCTGCGACCAATAGAAGCGAAGATACAATGGAAAATGTGAAAAAAACAGGGCAGGTCGGGGGCAACGGGCAACGGGGACGAAGTCGCGGGCAACAGCTAGTTATTAGATAAAAAACCAATTGGATAAGTTATTTATCATTACTGTTTCACTTTCAGACAACTTTTTCAAACAGACTTCCTTTGTTTCACTCTCTACCAATGTTGTCTTCCTTTCACACTAGTTATTTACCTTACTTAGGAAAAACGTAAAGGAAATAAAAAATAATGTACTTCGTAAAAAAAATAAAACTCATCTGATAAAGAAACGCAGATGCAGTTCACCAAACGCAGAAATTAACGTGTTTCGTTAAGATTTCGCATGAAATACGTGACGTCATTCTATACTTTTAAGTAACCCCAACATTATTGAATAACATACTTTAAAATATTATTTAATCAATTTGATAAACGTTTTGAATGGTCATTTGCCCCAACCCCTTTGCTCATTGTAGGTACTAAAAGCATATGATCGAAAACATACACACTAACCTATCCAAAATCATTCTTGCTGCATCAATGTGAAGTAAACTTACATAATTTGTTTGTCGAAACTACATTTATTATGTCTGTATAGCTGGGACGTAATTGTCGCCAGCGGCTTTGCCATGCAAAGATTGATTTCCGCTGCGATTGTCCTACAGCTTTTCAATCATATATTTTATGGGCAACAGTTTATGAAACTTATTTTATATTTACTACTTACTTAACTGAATGTTTTAACGTAACGTCGTTATGTTCAGTAATAATGCGGTTTCGAAATGTCGTGTATCCGGAACTGCGTATGGAAAACAGACTGCCTGATTGAGAGCAAATCTATATGCCGTATTCATAAAATATCTGCACGTTCCACTTAATGGCAACAATGATAAAGACAGCATGATGCAAGAGTGACAATTGGATATAAATCTAGAAGCCAGGTAGGAGTAGAGCAAGACTCTTAGCGTCTCGTAAGCAAGTATTTGGAATCTATACTATAAGACTACTTACTTGCAGTCAACACTCCTTGAGTAAAATGAGAACTTTTCAAAACCATATCGGATATTAGCTGTAACTTGTAATCTCGAACGTGTACCTATCTCTTTCTAGTATGAAGCTAGGGCTTAGATCGCTACACCTACAGTGGAAGGGCTAAGATTTTAGATTAGGTATCTAGTTCTTCCAAAGATGTACTTGACAAGAGTAATTATGGTTACTTCACGTATCCTAGGCTTGAATTTGATTTGATCGGAAAAGGAATATCAACAGCAATTGGTTTTTCAGATATTTATATTGGCCATTTCATCACGGAATGTTAATGATAGTCATAGTCTAACTTAGCACGTGAGAGACTACTTTTATAATATTAGTTATTTAGCTGACGTTTCGTTACGACATATTACGAAACTAGAGTTAGGTATAAGCAACAGAACTACTATTTAAAACTTATGTATCAAGAGTCGAGACTTTTTTTAGTAGATAAGCATGCTTAGAATATTATTCGTATTAATGGAGCTTTAGCTAAACCTTTTCTGACAGTTCTTTGGGCTTCACACCCTAAAAATCAGACTAGCTCTAATTCCATATAATGATGAAGTAGTCTTCAGGTTCTAACGACCACTTGACTATACATACTACATAGAAAGTGATGTAACGTTATAATAAAGTGAGATAAATAAATAACTAAACATGCCCTAGAAAGTTACTAGAGTATGCATCTCCTAAACCAGCAATCAAAAACAAAAGCAATTTGAAATTGCCTAGCAAAGCATGAAATTTATCTTGAGAGGTTAATGTCCCATGACTTAATAATTTATGCTCTTGTCCCGAGCCATGCTATACCTACTATGAGACTTGGGAAACTAAGGCTTTGAAGCCTCTACATAACAATGTGTAGGTAATGTCAAGGATCAGGTTAATAGGATATGAAACCCATCACCAATGAAGCAAAACCTTATCAGAAAATGGGTATATTTTCTGATTTATAGGTGTTACAGCTGCGCTATTCTCTAACAAAACGTAGTTAATAAAAATATGTTTTGACTCGGAGCTCAATTCTACGCCAACCTTGGGCATTCTATAGAAAGCATGTAATGGCTAAAAGAATTAGAATGAAGAAAACTCGGTTATCACACAAATACGTTAAAGAATAGCACAGTACCTACTTGAGATGATGAGAAAAGATGAGCTTGTGCGTTAACCTGTGATTAATAAATGCTACCGCACCCTAGCAATAGGTATAGAGTGCACTCACCGTTGTTGTTTAATGGCACCACTGGGCTTGACTCCTTTCGTACAGAAACCTTTGCAGCAAAGATGCTGGTTCCCCATAACTCGACACTCTGAATTCTTCCTGCATGGCAACGGGAACAGGTCCAACCACCCGCTGGTGGTGCGCACCGCCGGACACACTACCGATTGACCGGACACTGAGAAAGAAAATTCTATGAGTTAACAAAATTACTTAAACATTAACTGGACGTAGGAAGCTGGTTGAACTGCTATAGAGGAAATTCTATAATAGCCACGTTTGGTTCTTGTTTTTTAGATATCGACCTCTTTACGATAAGTTATTACGTTGTCAATAGGTGCTTTCTCTGCCGAAGGTAAAAACCAGCACCTATACTTAACACTAATGGTGCCTAGTGCTTAGCACGCTCGTTATGTAAAAATCGTAAAATGTGAAAAGTTCAGACTCTCATGTTTGAAAATCATGGGGATCGGTTCTGGACTGGTGAATCCGCCTCCATTCATATTTATATTTTTATTTAAGTATAGAATTCAACATAGTTATAAAAATGTATACAACTGCTCTATATTTATGCAGAAATACGATAAAAAAGGACGTAGTGCGTTCTCACTATATGAAAATGTAACGCCGATAGTTGGCCGAAAAAGTATACATTAATGTATTGAAACTTCAGTGTCAAATTAGAAATCCATACCACGAACAGACATTTCGAGATTTGAAAGGTTTTAAAAATACAAAAATCGCCACTTATTTACTTAGTTAATTTTTTATTTTATACGATAGATTAAAACGACAAAATGGTTGTTACTGAAGACGTGACCCTGCCCGAGAAAGATGAACTGAAGGTGAAGGAGGTGAAGGTGTCTGCCGCCACCCTGATTACCGCCGGGCCTTACATCGGCAAGCAGTGCGAGGTCATAAACAACGAGTTTATGCTCTGTCGAGAGGAGCACGGGGATCCGCGACCCTGTCTCGCCCTCGGTAAGCAGGTTACCGCCTGCACTATGGAAGTTTTAAGAAGAATGAAAAAGCATTGCCTCGAAGAGTTTAAACAATACGCTAATTGTGTTGATAAAAGTTCTGGAGACTACAGTTTTAGACATTGTCGCAAGACCCAGGCTGTGTTTGATTTCTGCATGGAGGATAGGCTGTGCGTGAGGCGGCCGGAGTTCGGGTACTTCACGCGCGGCCGCGTGCACACCAGCAACACCAAGCCGCCGCCGCCGCCGCCCTGCCCGTGCCACCCCAAAGTGGAAGACGCCACCCCTTCTCTACCGGACTGCAAACCTATCAAGAAAGCACGATTCGGTGGACGCATTTATTGGTCGCTTGAATAGCTACTTGGAGACTTATCTTGTTTAAATTGTTCATGTTGGAATATAAAGCATAGTTTTCATCACTTGCATTATGTATTGGCGTCCTATGCAGAAATCGCATTGAAATAGCACTAGGCTACAGGCTTCACGGCGAAGGCGACACTAAGTAGGTAATAACGTGTACCTTCCAATTAAAAATGCACCTAACTTAGTGAGTTAGGCTTTAGTACTCATAATTACCCACACAGATAAGAATAGACTAATTGGCTAAGCAAGCGGCCGTGTCAATAAGTTTCGCGGTGACCGGCGCGGGCACAGCAGCTGCGCCCGTGAAGGTCGACGAAAATGCAGCACTATGTGGGTCAAACACCTCTTGCTAATACTATCGATGTACTTTTATTACCAATTAGATAAAATATTTGTTGGAATGAAATTCCAAATTGTTACGATTCCGATTAGCTGTTGTTCGTGATGAAAAAAACAGCCCTAGAATCAAACCCGCAACATGTAGATTATACTTACTGCAACACACCCTCTATGAGGCTACAGTGAAATATCCTTTTTCTGAGTGGTTCGTTTTGAACACGTGAACTTTACATTTTAATTAGTTAGTTTAGTAAGTAGGTATTTATTTAATCCTAATTATTAAGTAGGTATACCTTCATCCTGCAAAAGTTTCCACCTCCCGCCTCTTCGAGTAATAAATAGAATAAATAAAGTAAATATTTAATTACAATCATTTACTGCGCGGTAGGATCCGCAGGATGCTTAGTTTAATTGATGTAGGTACCTACCTAACTGCAAACGGAAATTTATTTTATAAATTACAATTTTCTTTCTCATTATAATAATATTTAAAACAAGACTAAACAATTTCATAGTATGTACCTAAATATTATATTGCCTTGAAGTTAACCTAATTTATAAAATTAATCATTTAACAAATTAAATCACTCGGTAAATATATTTTAATTTGCGAAATCTCCATAACCGGCAATTAGTCAAGCACTAGAATTAATAATAAAGTTTTCACTGATAGCCTTGCGCTGATATCATTTTATGAAAGATGTATGCTTCATAAGAAGGGAAAAGCATTATCTTTTAATTCGGTACTATTTGTGCTCTCAAGTTTTCTAAAGTGTTTCTAATTATCACAAGAATTAGTTAGACAAGTGTGACTTGTGACAAAATACTTAATGTATTTTCAAAAACATTTTTAGGCAAAGTAAATCATAATAATTAAAGTAAAAACTGTGGTAATTTGCACAAATACAAAATTATTAATCCTACATACCTAAAGGACACAATTATTACCTGGGGGCAATAACTGAATTTTAAAGGTTTACGCAGAGAATTGCGCTGTCAATCTTCCACTAATAATATGATATGGTGGCAGCGCTCTTCATGCCAAAGTGTAAAAGTTGCACTTTGCTTAAAAAATAGACGGTTGGGAAAGGTCCCTCGGCAATTACAGACCAAATTCTTGCCTTTTTGCATTTAAGCTAGATCTTCAAATTCAGCTGTAAATGTTCCTGTAAATATTTCTGAAGCTATCAGTAGCCCAATCGAACCCCGAGGGGCTTCTTTACCATCGTCACTGAGTACTGCCACGTGTAGTGCGCTTCTCTTCCATATGTGTAACAGTTTGACGTGCGTTCAACAGAAATTTGTATTAGGGGACTTCTATTGCAATGCATAGGTGATCAGCCGCACCAAGGTAACTAATTAAGTATCTTTGTCCAAGTAGTTCATCAAAATCTGATAAGTGTAAACCCTGAATATTGGAGTAAATACTTAAATAGATAAGTACATCACGCGCGGCAAATCAACTTCCTCTGTTGTAAGTGGTTGTCAGTAGGTACCCGTAATTTGGTGTATCGAGAAAATATCGAATTATTTTCCATTTAGGATTATTAGGAGGATTAGGATTAAATTTTAGCATGCGAGATGTTTTACTCTGCGAGTGAAAAGATCTTCATCGTAATTCATCTACATATGATACGTTTTTATAAACAGCCATAGAAAACGATCGAATGTATGGAAACACATTACGTTTCGATTTCATGTAACTTTGGCCTGTCTACATGCAATTTAGCGTTTTTTATTGACCCTAGCTCGAAATGCTAGGAGGCTGAGGGCTAGGGCGGATGGAAATAAAGAGGTTACACAGCAGTGCGGCTCATTTCCACATCTGCAACAGCGCTACTATATATACCTACGGTGATTGGCCCTCAGATTACCTCTTAGCTACATTGTTCTAGTGGTGGTAAACTTTATATTTTTCCACTGACCTACGGGTATTGTTTAACAGTTGTGTGGCTTATTCAATTACATAAACACATGGAACTTTTTGTCCGTTTCATAGTTACACCGTTAGTATATTTATGTGTTACCAAATGAAAAACGTAAATGCGTAAACCTTAGAGAAATATAGCTATAAAACCAAACAGCAACGAAGAAAAATTGAAATAGACCTAGGTCTGATGTCATTTCTGTTTCCAAAATACTACGCCAAAACTCTATTTCCTTGTCGTATGTCATTATTTTTCTCTGGAACGTAAGCAAAATGATAGAGCTGCAAACTTCTTTGAGAAATACTTGCTAAAATTCACAACTACAAACAATCAATCACCCCTAATGGCGTGATTGCTTTTATTTTTTTTGAGAAATTGAAGTCGACCATTAAGTAGTGTCTTCTGCCCAATAACACATTTTTTTGAATCCACGGAGACAGAGCATAAGTCTGATTCGCACCTGTTCTACTTCAACCTTCTTGCCTTAACAAAAATTTACGTTATGTAAGTCTTGTAAGTACTGTAATTTGGTGAGCAACACGAAAACTAAAAACTTCAATATAAGTAACTGGATCACATTAGTAGAATGTCGAAAGCAAATTAACGGTCATCAGGCATGTGCAATATATACGCAAGTATATCTATATCTATACTTCTATACTTAATATATAAAGCTGAAGAGTTTGTTTGTTTGTTTGTTTGAACGCGCTAATCTCAGGAACTACTGGTCCAAATTGAAAAATTCTTTTTGTGTTGAATAGACCATTCATCGAGGAAGGCTTTAGGCTATAAACCATCACGCTGCGACTAATAGGAGCGAAGATACAATGGAAAATGTGAAAAAAACAGGGCAGGTATAAATCATAACTTATATCTTCTACCCACGGGGGCGAAGTCGCGGGCAACAGCTAGTCTAAGATAAATGGATTATATCGTCATTCACAACAGATTGCAATTGAACAACATGAATGTTTACAAATACTGGGTTACCTTGACGCTTGACCTCTCATTGGGTAAAAGTTGGCGTAAGGATGGCTAAAACGATTTTTCGCTAAGCACACTACTACACAGAAGTTGGAACAGATATTAGTGGATCACAAAATTCTACACCTCACGCGGAAATCGAACTCGCAACCACAGACGCAACGGCCGCGGTTGACGCATGCTGAAGACATTTCATAACACTTCGTTATCCGTGCAAAAATAAGTTGGCAATAGTGTGATATTTACGAACTTTATATCCTGGAAACTTTTTAAATGTATGTAAGTGCTTGTATGGTGGTAATTTATGTTACGCAAGGGAACCGGTCCGGTGCACGCGCGGTGACCTGTTGCACGGCACCGCGGTACCGCAGCTCCCCAGACCACAAGTCACTCATGGCGCCGCATTACCGGATCCAATCATGTCTCTACGACTCTACATTCTGCTTAATCACTGCGTTACTCAATGAAGTTATCCTCATTAATATATTAAAAGCCATTCGATTTTGTGTTACCCAATCCACCTTGTAATAGCTGAAAGGATATGACTGGTAATGCAAAACTTTACACCGCATTAAAAGAATTTAATATTAGAGCTCCGGCTCTACGACCTTTAATTAATTTTACTTTACGAGTATTTTACAATTAACAATTTATTATTACATTAAAAAAATAGGTAAGTACTTTAAGAATGTACCTAGGTACCCTTTTTAATAAATATCATTGCAATTAAATAACACTGTTTTAAATGATAGTTTGTTACTGGTTCGGTAAACAAATATTGTTGTGAAACGTTTTGATAAACATCCTTAAAACTCATATTTAATTCAACACATTCTTAGGTATTAACAAATATCAATTAACCTATTGCAGAAATTTACTTCTAACGGCGCATATACATATATATATCTTCATATGCTGACCGGTATGGATGATCATACATTAACCGGCCTAACGTAAGACAATTTTTTCATCATTAAGGCCCGGATGTATAATCATTGAATATGAGGAAACATCCATCTGCAGATTTACTGTTTTTGCATTTCTCAATTCCGTCTGCAGTTCAGACGGTTTGGTCTCAGTTTAGCAATACCTATCATTAACCACTAGATAACTGCAATATCATTAACAAGTGGCCCGGGTGGCTTAAACGACAGTATCAAAGGTACACTGACTACAGCAGATTACGCACATGACATTTTTATAACACGCTCTTGATCCAGCTTTCAAAACTTCGGTTTGCAGCTTACGTACTTTCGACGTGCGTAAGCTTTGAAATTAACCGAAAACTTTTTTTCTAGACGTCTGAAATTGGCAACATCCAATGACTTAGTATGACGAATAATACAAATAATTCAAAAAGAACTCTTTCTGATTAGAGAAGGGATAATTGCCCATTGGCTATAATTATTAGAACTATAATAATTTAAAAAAAATTCTTGATGTTTTTTTCTGAATCATTAACTGTATAATAACGACAATGTAATTTAATAGATTGATAGATAAAAGTGCTCTCGTAGGAAGTCCGTTTCATAATATTATTAAGTAACATGATATATTATGTATGTCATTATTGTAGAGCGTAACAACTACAACGAATTAATTAGCGCTTTCCTTCAAGTAACAACAACAAACAGTTTCCCTTAATTTGTTCGGTTAATATAATTTCAACAGCCTTGTCTATGTGGCCTTCGGTACTGGGGAAACTAAGCAATTTGTTTATTTTATGCTTTCATTAATTTTCAAACCCTATTATGCATATTTTTCATTTAAGATTATCACTGAAATTCAAAATGACCATCTATAGCACACACGCATAAAAGGTATTAACCAAAAAAAAGTGTAATTAAAACAGACCTACTGTAGGAACTCATTAATTTCCTATATAGAAAGTGATATCCGGATTAAAAGTGGAAAAAGGAGAAGCACATTTGATAAACTAAATAAAAAAA